>NC_058132.1:372841607-372908583 GCF_016433145.1 Gracilinanus agilis
TATATATATATATATATATATATATATATATATAGAGAGAGAGAGAGAGAGAGAGAGAGAGAGAGAGAGAGAGAGAGAGATGATCCTGCTTAGGATGGGAGAAGGGGAATTATGCTTTTCCCCTTTGGAGGGTGCATGTCTGTCCCTAGGACTCACCACACAGACACTCTTCCCCCTCACCCCAGGTCTTTGCTGCTACTGTAATCTGACAATCCCCATGCCACCACCTATAGGGTCCTATTTCCTCTCTAGTAGAGCCCACTTCCCCATCAATTCCCATAGAGACAAGAGCTGGGGAATGGGCTATCTCCCAGAGTAATTCTGCCTGAGGTTGGGCTGCCTACTATACCATTATTCCTACTCCATCTCTAACTCTTTTTTAATATTTTTTTAATTTTCAAAAATTCTTAATTATGGTCTCTACTTGAGGTAGCTACTGGTATCCTGGAAATAGTCTGGAACTTGGAGTCAACAAAGATCTGGATTTAAATCCCAATATCTGATTCTTTTTTCTGTACCTTTGCCTTTGGATGGATTATCTCACAACCCTAGAACTCACTTTTGCCTCATAATCCCTTGCTTCCTTCACAATGCATTTCAAGCACTTTCTTTTATATGAGGTGACTCCCCATCCCTATTTTTGATCAGGCTACTCCTACCTTTATTCTACCATTACCTCCAGCTCCACTACCCCCATTACTTTGTATTAATTTTTACTTGCACAATAAATACTTTATTTGTACCTGTTGCTTCCTCCCATTTAAAGGAAAGGACCATTCCATTTTTGTCTCTGTATCTCCATCTCCTAGCACACTATCTGGCACAGAGTCAGAATTTAATAAAAGCTTGTTGGATGATTGATTTGACCATTTACTTAATCTCAATGATCTGTTTTTTTATCACATGATCAGTTTTATAATTTATTAGTAATGCCTCCTATTTAGGGGTGGGAATGGTCTGAATCTGTATAAACCACTAAGATTTGGAGGTTTTGCTAGTCTCCTGACATAAAGAAATATCAAATGGTTTGGAGATGGAGTCAGGACTGCAAAATAGCATTAGAGGAAAGAGAAGTTTTAGAGAGGCAAAAGTGAAAGGCACTTCTTGCCCCTGTTCCCAGGACCCCAGCAGCCCAGGGGTGAGACAAGCAGCAGAGGTCATGGAAATGCAGTGAACAGGACTGAGAGCAAAAGCTGACTTGGCCCAGAGGAGCAGAAAATGGGGTGGCAGTTTGAATGGCAACCTAATATGTGGTTTTTCTCATCCTAATGCCACAAAAAGGAACTCAAAAGGAGACCTCTGATTTTCGATGTGAGCATTTATTAAGAATAAGTAATAAGGAAATCTCCAAATGTTCCAACTCAAAGCTTGATTTATTATTTTATGGATTATCCAAACTTGAGTATGCAATAAAGAAAACTCTAATTATTCAAATTTGACATAAAAGGGTGTCATGGTTCCATTTTGTTTTTGTTTTCGCCCTTCACCCCCCCCCCAGAAAATTGTTTGTTAAACATTTACCAATAGGTCTCTGTGTAAAATAATATGTGAAAACGTCAGAGGAGGGAATCAAACAAAAAGATCTAGGAAAATTTTAGGAGAGTGAGAGATCACTCTCAGCTGGGAAAGGAGAGAAAGGCTTGTTTTGAGAGACCACCACCAAGATGGACTATGAAAGAAAAGAGAGAATAGTCTTGCTGACAGATGCAGCATTTCTAGCATTCACCATATGTGTAATGTTTGTGTGTGACCAGGAGCGTCCCACAACTTGTAGGCACTTGGCCCGACTCTCCTGGGGAGGCTTTCATTCAGACCCATGTGGAAAAGCATCAGAGGTGCATAGGGAGCCAAGCTGGGAGAGCCAACTTTACCCTGGAACCTGGCATTATCCTAACTAGGAGTCTTGGAGAATGAGGCAGAAGAGCCTCTTGTTTGCTCAGTGCTTGTAGAATTCTTATTATATGGTCCAGAAAGCCAAACGAAACAGATTCTTCTGGGATAATGATATTGAAGGTTATTTTTCCCCTGCTTGGGATGAGAAGGAAGGGGTTCACTAGGCCAGAACGTTCATTTTCTTCTATCATCCCTCATGTGGGCAAACCCCAGACAGATGACTTTTTGACTTTTTTTTTTGGTAACTTTTATACTTTTAATTATATCTTCAGGGATTCAAAGCTGAACTGCATTTCCCCTCTCTTCTCTCATCAGAGCCATTGGAAACAAGGAGAAAAGCAATACTTGCTTAATTAAAATTGTTTTCTTTGGTTCCCCAAAAAAGCAAATTCTTTGCATTTTATTTCATAAATTATTATTGAAGTTCTCTCAGCAATGCACATTGCTGTTGGAGGATAAATAGCTCTCATTATTCTTATAAATTTCCTATTCATGTGTTCCTGGAATTTTTTTTTCCAGAGGATAATTATGTGTTCTGCCAAATTATGTCAAATTAGCCAAATTGAGTACATAATTTCTGGTGCTGGATAGTTTGTCTCTGGAACCTCCTATAACTCCCCCTTCCCCAGGGTAAACATGGTATTCCAATGACCTTTTGTCTCAAATAAGGAAACCAGCCTTTCAAGGTCACCCAGGGGCCTGAACAAATCTGCCCAGAACTTATGTGAAAAAACACTGAATTAATGGGAACTATTTCTCAAACAAAATCCAGAATTTTGTTCCATATAGTTCTTGCCTTTGCTAATAGATCCAGGCTAACTTAATATAGGTTCCTGCATTATTACTAAGAGATGAAGAAAAATCCATTAATAATAATCACTCACATTTATATAATATTTTAAAGTTTAAAGATCGTTTGACTCACAATAAACGCTGTAAGTTAAGTAAAGCAAGTATAATCATTATCCCCATATTACAAATAAGGAAACTCAGGCTTAAAGAGGCTGCCTGAGTTTGTTTTCTAGGTTCACACAAAAACAAAGTTTCTAAGATGAGACTAGAACTCAAAACTCCTCACTCAAAGGACAGGGGTCTTATCATACTATCAAAGTATCTGTATTGACTAAAAGATCAAATTATAAAAAAAAAAGAATTAAAATCATGGAGCCATCCTTTAATGATGGAAGATAATGAGTTGTATTAGCATATGAAGGGGCAGCTAAATTGTACAGTGGCTGAAACTCCAGGTCCTGGAGTCAGGAAGACTCATCTTCCTGAGTTCTAATCTCACATCAGATACGTACTAGCTGTGTGACCCTGGGCAAGTCACTTAACTGCATTTCCCTCACTTTCTTCATCTATAAAATGAGCTGGAAAAGGAAATGACACTCCAGCATTTTTGCCAAAAAGAAACGAAAAAAATCTCTAAATGGGATAAGGAAGAGTTAGTCCAGACTGAAATGACTAAACAACAACATTAGGATATAAAACGGAGAAGAGCAGTGGAGGAGAAAACCAGTTTAAAGAAAGCCTGGCAGCAGATCCAACTAAAGGTACCCCAAGGGTGTTTAAGAATTAAAATGGAAGGAGGACAAAAAGAGAAGAGATGAAAAGTTTCATGGAGAAAGAATATAGAACTTGAGCTTCACCTCAAAAGAAGGTACATTTATATAGCCAGAAATAAGCAGAAGGTCTTCCAGAAGTAAGGAAAGGAATGAGCATTGCATATGGGCAAGAAAGCAAAGGTTATATTTAGGGAATGATGAGTAGTCTAGTTAGGCTGGAGCATAGAACACAGGATGGAAATAAGCAAGCAGGTCAGAAGTCAGAACATACTGTGGTCTAAAAGGGAATGATCATTTCTAGAGTACCCATCATTTTATAAAATATTTTGTCGTTTGATTCTCATAACAACCCTGTGAGGTAGGTAGTATTATCCCCATTTTACTGTTGAGGAAACTAAGGCAAACAGAGGTTAATTGACTTGCCCAGGGTCATAGTTAATAAATGTCTGAGGCCAGATTTGAAGTCATCTTCCTGACTCCAGGTCAGGTCACTGCCCTAAATGCTGGCTCTAGAAACAAAATGATCAATGGCAAACCAAGAAGTCAGAAGCTTTGGAGCCAAAATAGAGGATGCAGAAATTAAGGTCAACCCATGGTCTGAAAACTAAGGAATTAGTCAAGGAAAAACAGAACAAACAAATCCTAAAGATCAAGGAAAATAAGAGGTGAGGAACCATGAAGATAAATCATTAGAACAATACTAGAATACAGCCAAATCAAATTAAGGCTAAAGCTAGGACAGTGATTTCTGACCCTCAGTAATATTTACTAAGTAGTGTGGTAGTTCCATACCCTCAGGGATGTGGAAGGAGTAATTGCAGCAGGGGTTGGAATCAGGGATATACAGATGTGTTCTAATCCTGATTGAAGCAAGGACAGAGAAAATGGAATTACAGGAAAGTTCTTTAAACAGTCCTAGAACCTGTGGACACAAACGAAAATATTTCAGTTCTTGAATGGCTAATGCAGGAAATGCCCAGCTAGTGTCTGCTTGGGTTGTATTTCAGACTCTGACTATAAACCAAAATCTCAATAGGCTAGAGAAATGGACTGAATCTAACAAAAACAATATTTAATAGGGATAAGTAAAGAGCCCATATTGAGGTTAAAATCATGTTTGATAAACCCAGACATAAATTAATAGCATAAGGAAACTATTCAGCAAAATTGTTGATAGGAATCTGGAAGAAATTAAGAAATATATTAACACAAAGAAATAAAGAAATATATTAACATCTCACCCCATATACCACAATAAGAACTAACTATATGTTAATGTTGCCCATTATTTATGGCTCTTTGTGGCCCCATTTCAAGTTTTCATGGCAAATCTCCAGTTCATTTGACAGATGAGGAAACTGAGGCAAACAGGGTTCAGTGACTTTCCCAGGGCCACATAGCAATAAGTGTTTGAGGTTGGAATTGAACTCCAATCTTCCTGACTACAAGCCTAGCATTCTATCCATTGTATCACATAGCTGTCCAAAATGAATACATTACCTAGCTATAAAAAGGGATAGGGATAAGCAATGGAACTGACTTTATGGTTTCATTGAAATTAAGAAATCACAAGTAAGGAAAGATCGTTTAACAGCGCAGGTCAATACCTTTTCTGCCAATTAAAGTATTTTTTAAACCCTTACCTTCTGTCTTAAAATCAATACTATGTATTAGTTCTAAGGCAAAAGAGCAATGAGGGCTAGGCAAATGGGGTTAAGTAACTTACCCAGGATTACACAGTTAGGAAGTGACAGAGTCTAGACTTGAACACAGGATCTCTCATCTCTAGGTCTGGCTCTCTAGCCACCTAGTTGCCCCCCAATTAAATTCTTTAAAATTTTCCTGAAACACAGAAAAGTTAAGTAGCTTACCCAGGATCCCACAGATGTTTCAGAGGTGGAATTTTACCTCAGGTCTTCCTAGGTTCTCTCAAGGCTATCTCTCGATAGATAGATAGAGAGAGAGAGAGAGAGAGAGAGAGAGAGAGAGAGAGAGAGAGAGACATAAAATTTTATAATAAATCAAAGGTGAATAAAAGGTATCTCTTTTACACATCTATGTATAAGGGAAGAGTATTGAACAAATTATAGTATGATCATAGTTAATAAAAATGATGAATTTTCAGTGTACAAAATGGAAAAATGTTGGCACAAACAGAAATAGTATAGTTAGAATTACATAGAAAAGAGCTAAATGGAAAAAAATCTCTGCAGAAAATTCTCTGATAAAAATTTGGTGTAAGAGCCATTCCCAGTAGATAAAGAATCAAAGCAAAGATATAGCCATTCTCAAGGGAAGAAATCCAAGCAATCGATAGCTATGTGGGGAAAAAATGCCCTGAATTACTAATAATAAGATATGCTCAAACTAAAGCAATCATACTTCTACTTCACACCTCTCAGTTTGACAAAGATGACAAAAATGAAAAACAAACATTGTTTGAGTGCACTCTTAGCAGAATGGCAAATAGGTCTAACCAATCTGAAAAAGAATTTGGATCTATACCATAAAAGTCAATAAATTGTGTCTCATGGAATACCACTATTTGGTTTCTCACAGAAAGAAAGGATACATGTACAGAAATATTCATAGCCCAATTTTTGTTGTAGCAAAGAATTTGAAACCAAGAAGGTACCTCTCAGTTGAGAAATAGTTAAACCAATTTTGATAAATTACTAAAACGGAATATGAATATATTCTGATAAGTCAAATCATGCACATTTAAATACCTTTTATATGCCAAGCACTGGATTGCTAAGTGCTAGAGATTCAAAGAAAGCAACAAAACATTCCTTGATCTCAACAAGCTCACAATCTAGTGAAAGAGATTTCTACTGTGCAAACAAGAAATATGCAGGATAATTTAGAAATAACCTAAAAGGGTGGTAATATCAGGGAAGTCTTTAGTTTCAGAAAAACTTTGGAAGACTCATATGAACTGATACTGAGTGAAGTGAGCAAAACCAGTAGAATGTTTATTCAAACCACAGCATTGTTAAGGAAGACAACCCAGAAAGACTCAAGGACAATACAACTAGTTACTAACTTCAGAAGACTAATGATGAAAGTGATGGATCGCAAGTGTTGAATGTGGTATGAATTTTTAGACACGATATGACACAAATTTGTTTTGTTTGGCTCTACTTATTTGCTATGAGAGAGCTATTTTTTAAAGGAGAATGAGTAGGGCAATGAATGGGAAGAAAAGAAAGAATAGACAATCAATGAAATATCTAAAAATATATGGAAGAGAGACATTCAGAAGGGAATATGTACAAGCAGAGGAATGTTGTTATTACCACATTAAAATTAATACAGATTTTTTAACTTCATTCTTTTCATATCTCCTCTTTTTTCTCATCTTCTTTAAAATACAAATGTTCCTGTTTGTTAAATGCTTTCAATTCATAATATTTTTTAATCAACTACAAAAGTACCAGATGAGAAAGATGTGATTAAACATTAGTTTATGGGAGGAAATTACTGGAAATCTTTAGTGGTCTGCAAATTTAATGTGATTCAGCAGTGGTTCAAGAAGTCAAAAGAGCAAATGTGATAGTAGAACATAGAAATAGAAGTCTGAGAAAGGGTGATAAACCGGGAAGAATTGTTCTCTACATGCTAGGAGTTCTTAGGGGGTACATACATTAAGGGAACCATAGACTTTTGCTCAAGTCAGAACATATCTGGAGTTTTGGTTTCAGATCTAAGTTCTATAGTTTAAAAAGAGCCTTGATAAACTGGAGAATATACAGATGAGGGTAACTGAGATGGTAAAGATCCTTGTGTCACTATCTCACAAAAATTAGTTACAAGAATCAGGAAGATTTAACTTGGAGAAGGGAAGGCTCAATGCAAACATTATTTTTTTTTGTTCAGTCATTTTTCAATCAGTATGATTCTTTGTGACCCCTTTTGGTGTTTTCTTGGCAAAGATATTGGAGTGGTTTATCATTTCCTTCTCTCATTTTATAGATTAGGAAACTGAGACAAGCAAGGTTAAGTGACTTGCTTGGAATCATCCAGCTAGTAAGTGTCAGAGATGAGATTTGAACTCAGGAAGATGAGTCTTCCTGACTCCAGACCTAGTGCTCTTTCTACTGTATCACCTAACTACAAACATGGTGGTTATCTTCAATTATTTGAAGGTCTGTTATATGGGAGGGACATTGGACTTGCTCTGTTTGACCTCAGTAGCAAGGACTGGGAACACTGGATGGCAGTTAAAACAAGAAATAATTCAACTTAATATCAAGAACAATTTCCTAATGATTAAAGCTATACACAAATAGAATGGTCTGACTCAAGAGATAGTATCCCTCCATCACAGGGAATCTTTAACAGAGGCTAGAAGAAAATTTACCAGCTTTTTTGGAATGGGAATACATTTGGGGGTATAGATTTGACAAGCTTACCCAAGTCTTGTATAGTAAATACTAAGTCACCCTGAGATTGGTGGCACATCCATACAATCCCTTTACATGTCTACAAACTCCACATTTTACAGAAATGGAAACTGAGGTATAAACAGATTAATTTATTGGTATAAGCTCATACATATAGATCATAAGCCTCAAAGGCAACATTTGAATCCAAGTCCTCCAGCTCCGCAATCCAGGTTGTTTTACTCCATGTAAACTCAGTCAAAGTAAAGCAGTGTTCAATTTAACATTTCTTAAACATCTACTATTGTTTTGGGAATTGTACTCAAAACTAGGGCTGCAAAAAAGAAGAAAAAAGAGCTTCTGCCCTCCAGGACTTTACATTCTACTGAGAGGGACAATATGGACTTCAGGAAAATTGGAGAAATGCCTGGATTTTTTAAAATAGAATTTTTCTCAATTACCTAGTTAACTGAGACCCCACAGAACTGAAGCTATAATTTAAACTCAACTTAAAAAATAATATTTCTGCAAAGAGAAGCATTAGAAGAAAAGAGAGATGCCTATGATTAACAACACTTGATTAAAATGAAAGGAGCATGAGTTCTGTAGACAAAACACTTGGACTAAATGCCCTCCCTATGCTATGAATTTCCAGCTGGTTTTGGATACCTGTTCTAGGGCTCCACATAATTTTTTCCAGTGGAATAACTCCACAAGTACAAAATTAGATGCATATTTGTTATTTTCATTGGAAGATTTAATATATACATATAAATATATAATAAAACTGAACTGCTTTTAAACTGCTGAATGTACCACAAGCAGAAACTCAGACCTCAAAGCAGTTTAGAAAAAGGACACTTTTTTGTTGTTGTTGTTTTAACTGAAATTTTAATTCCTCTGAAATGAAGAGAGTATTTTACTTAGAGTCACATACCACTATTTCAGTCAGACCTCTAAAGTGCCTGGAAAAGAATAGTCCGTATTTTCAGCCCCAAAACTCAATTTATATTATTATAAATGATTCAGCTTCTAAACATAACTGAGAGAAATTAATTACTTTACACACAGTGGAGCTACATTATATTATGTCTTACAGAAGGGCGTGAGGAAATCAGACACCTGCTTCCCTAACAGGTGAATAGATTATCATATAATTATAACAATAACAATGAAACAACTAGCTGGTACTTAAATAGTGCTTTAAGATTTACAATATATTTTATATGTGTTAATTCATTCGAACTTCACTAAAACCCCATAAGATAGATGTTATTTTTGTTATTTTCTACAGAAGAAAAACAAATCTGAGAAAAGTAAGATGATTTCCCCTGGAGTCACTTAGTGAATGTTAGAAGCAGGAGTCAAATTCAGGTTTTCCTTGAATCCAATACAGAATTCCATCCACCATGCCACAAAGTTCCTTTAAACCAACCCTATCATTAAAGAGAGGAAAATGAGATCTAGAGAGGTCCAGAAGCTTCCCCAAGATCCTACAGCTAGTTTGTGGCAGAGTTGTGGCTTGTCTTTTGTTTCAATATATTGCAAAGACCTTACTCAAGTTAATTAAACTAATTTAAACTATCGGAACTTAAAATTTCACTAAGACTTTTAGGACACACTTTATTTACAGGCTGGTGTCTATTCATTAGGGGTTCAAAATTGATAAATATTTTATTTTTATTTTAGACAGTGACTTATGAATTCTACTTGAAACTCTTTAGTAGATGATTTAAAGCAAATAACAGATCTCTCTGTACTAACATTTTCATTGAAAACATATAATGACCCTGCTACCAGCTTCTAACATCATTTGATCTTGTAATAATTGTTAGCTAGTCTCACAGAATAATTACTAATATTTATTATCAGAAATAAAGTCATAATTAGAATGGAATGATGGAGTCTCTGTCCCAGGTACTTTTAGAAAGTCCCAATAATATCTGCCTTTATAGGTAAAGAAACTGACTAATCCCAGACAATATCCTTTTTAAATTAAAAGGTATGGGATTGGTCTTATTTCTTTATTATTATTGTTATTGTTATTATTAATAGACTAGAGTCTGATTTGTGAACTAATCCAAATGTTCATAAAAGTAATTTGGAACCATACTTTAAAAACTATTAAATTAAGCATCCCACTTAACCAGCCAAAACTGCCAAGAGATCTATACCCAAAAAAGGGGAAAGAGAGAAAAAGGATATGTATGTACAAAAGTATTTATAACAGGTCTTTTGTGGTGGCTAAGAATTAGAAACTGAGGAGATGCCCATCAATTGAGGAAGGGCTAAACAAGTTATGGCATATGAAAATGACAGAATGCAATATGTGCTATAAGAAATGATGAAGAGGATAGTTTCCAAAAAACTTACAAAGATTTTTATGAGTCGGTGCAAAATAAAGTGAGCAGAACCAAGAAAACAATTTAAATAATAGTAGCAATATCATAGACAACCAACATTCAAAGATTTAATAATTCTGAATATAGAAATAGCTGTAAGTAATAACATTTGCATAACCCAGGGGAAATGCTTATTGGATCTGGGAGAGGGGAGAGAAAAGAGGGGGGGGGAACAAAATAGGTAAACATTAAAAAATATTTTTAAAATTAAAAAAATTAAAATATAAGATTGAACAATTCTGACTATGTTAATGACCAACTACAACCCAAGGAACCACACTGAAACATGCTGCCTTCCTCCAGAGAGGGAACTGGTGGACTCAGTGCAGATTGAGACATATTATTCTTCTCTTTACTTTATTTTGAGGGAAAGGCTACACAGGAATATGTTTTGCTTGACCACAAATATTTGTAATGGATTTTCTTTTTCTTTTCTTACCAATGGAGAAAAGAAGAGAAGGAAAAGAAGAGAATTTGGAACTGAAAATAAAATTAAATTTTTTTTAAACCCTTATACTTCGGTGTATTTTCTCATAGGTGGAAGATTGGTAAGGGTGGGCAATGGGGGTCAAGTGACTTGCCCAGGGTCACATAGCTGGGAAGTGGCTGAGGCCGGGTTTGAACTTAGGACCTCCTGTCTCTAGGCCTGACTCTCACTCCACTGAGAAAATAAAATTAAATTTAAAAAAATTAGTCTAGAACCTTAGAATTGAAAGAATTTTCATGGATCATCTAGTCTAATACTTAACTCAAAATGAAAATGTCCTTTTATAGTAAGTAGCCCTAACAAGTAATCGTCTAGTTTTTGCCAAAATGATTCCAGTGAGTAGGAACTTACTATTTCATGTGATAGATATACTGTTCCATTTTTAGGTAGCTCTAACTTGAATTTTCAATTCAATTCAATTGAACACACCTTTATTAAACATCTTCTATGTGCAAAGCATCATAATAGGCAATGGGGATATGTCAACCAATGTCAGTTCCTGCCCTCTAGGACCTTACAAGCTGGGGGGGGGGGGGTGTTGTTGCAGGGAAGAATGGAAAAAGAAACAAGGATATAAATAAAAACAATAAAAATTCAAATTGGGGAAAGTACAAAAGAAGAGAGAGATATTCTCTAACTTATAGGATCAGTGAAGGCATCAGGAAGTAGGTAGCACCTCAATTGGCCCCCCAAAAAAACAGAGGGATTTCAACAGATACAGATGTGAAGAGAATCTACTACAATGATGGGCACAGGTATGCAAAAGCACAGAAGTAGACAATTAGAAAAGTACATTGAAAATAGTATTTTATTTTGACTGAAATATAAAATTATATGAAACAAATCTCAAAAGTTTAGACCTTGGACAACCAAATAAGAGTCTATTTTTTCCTGTGATCAATAGGAAGTCTCTAATGACTTAAATCTAGGGTACCTTACCTCTTATCAGTTTTCCACTGCTTTGGAGTCACAGTTTAATGGCATTATTCCTTAGGTCAATGATATCAAACTCAAATAGAAATGGATTCCTGCTGACCACATGTTGACCTAGAAAACCACAAATTAACATTATCTATATCCTATACTTATTCATTTTATTAAACATTTCCCAATTAAATTTTAATCTTGTTCTACTAGTACCTTAGAGTTTTTTTTTCATCAGTTTGACACTTATGCCTTAGAGAAAAGTATGTGTATTCTCTGGCTGGAAGATTAACCCCTGCCCACATCCCCAGAGCAGTTGTAAGACATAACAGAAATAGTGTGGGATCAAAGAACTTGAGTTCAAGCCTAAGCTCTGTTATTTACTACCAAGGTAACTTTAGGTAATTTGTTTAACTTTTCTGGATCTGATTTCTCATCAATAAAATAAGAGAATTGAATACTTCTGTGTCTATGGTCATATGAACCACATTTTGATTCTTCAAAGAATATGGTTTCCAATAGTTCACAGTCATAAAAGCATCACTGAAGAAAGTGGTGTAAATGTATATATATTCTTCTTTCAGGGATCAAGTTGGAATTTATCAAAAGTTCTGCACAATTTTCTCAAATGCTGTTAAGCCTACTCTCTTCCTCCTACTTAATCCCAGGCTCAGCTTAATGGCCATCTCCAGTGTCTCTCCAAGTTATTTGTACTAATAAAAAAACAAAAAGGTCAATGGGCCATCCATTGGATTACATAGCACAGTCATGAATCACAGAGAGCCCATCAAAAGTTTATTTTAGAGGTTAAGAAGCCATGACTCAGTTCTTTCAGACTGTGACAAAGCAAAATGAGTATGACCTTCTTACAATCATTCATCATCTTCCTCCCATCCCATTTGTTCATTTGTAAAATAAAGGGGTTGAAGTAGATGACTTCTGTGGTACTAATTAGGTGGTATACAGAATGGAAAGCTAGTAGAGATAGGAATGCCTGAGTTTGAACCCTGCCTTAGGGTGTGTGATCTTGGGCAAGTCACTTAACCTTGCTAAATCTTACTTTCCTAACATTGAAAATAGAGATGATAATAATGTCTACCCTCCAGCTATCTGTGAAGATCAAATAAAATAATATATAGTAGGACCTTATTTTTTTTTGTGATCAATACTCATCAAGGTCCTTTCCATGAGCTGAAAATCATGTATAATAGCAAACTCCATTATTTAATAAGTATTTGTTATAGGAATATACCTACACACTTTACAACTTTTCTTAGGCTTATCAGAGCTACCAAAATCACTAATCTTGTACTTTAGGGCCATTATTAATAACTAAATAGTTTTAAACAAAGAGAAACACTACTTTGACAAGGACACAACTTGTTACAATCAAGAACTCCAGACAAAGACTGATTCAGGAGCTAATGCTTGGCACAAAACAATGTAATGATTCACACTACTTCTCAGAGGGATAATGAGCATTAATTGGGTGAACTGCTATACAACTTTATGTTACTTGGGGGAATTGTGAGATACTGGCATGTAATTAAAATTTTTATTTTACAAATTCTTCTGCCTTCATTTTTTTTCAATTGCCAATTGGATATACCCAAATTTGTGTGTTGGGTTCATATAAAATGAGATCCTATGGTATGTTGGATTTTTAAATCCCTATCTTGTCTTAGAATTATTACTGTGTTTTGGTTCTCAGGCAAAAGAGTAATAAGGGCTAAGAAATGGGGGTTCAGTGATTTTCCCATGGCATGCAGCTCAGAAGTTTCTAAGGCTAGATTTGAACCCAAGACCTCCTATCTCTGGACCTGGCTCTCAATCCACTGAGCCATGTAGTTACTGGATTTACTGTATGTTAATTCATTTCAAACAAATCTTTGTCTACAGCACAATTATCAAATATCATTATCATTATTGTTCCAATCCTAGTTTTCTAACTCTGATTTCTAACTAGTTTTCATCATAGGAGTAGATGACTCTTGATTCTCTAAAATTATTTTAATGGAACAGTTTTATTTTTTCAGATCTTATAGAGTTGAAAAGGCTCCCAGAATTGGTCCAGTATTAGACATTTCCTGAGACCAGCCTACTTAATTCAAAGAGGCTCATCAGTAGATGTTTCATCATACCATGGGCATTTAGGTGGCCAAATGGATAGATGGTTTGGCCTGGAAATAGGAAATCCTAAATTTAGATACTTACTAGCAGTGTGACCAAAGGGTAATTCACTTAACCTCTGTTTGCCTTAGTTTCTTCAACAGTAAAATAAAGATAATAACACCCACCCACATTCCAGGGTCATGATGAGAATAAAATTTGTAAAGAGTCAAATCCAATGACTGGCACATAGTAGGTGTTATGTAAATGCTGGCTATTATTATTATAATTAAAGTGGTCAGAACACACAGTGCTGGTTTTGTTCAATTTATTTAACTTCTTGGGCTCTTCATTTCCTCATCTGTAAAAGAAGGGAATTGAACTAATCAGCCTCTAAGGTTCCTTGCAGTTCTACATCAATGAATACCAAAGAATCTAAATAGCAGGTGATAAAATAATAATTTAAAGCTACAAGAATCATGTAATCTATTCTCCTTGTTTTAGGACTTTGAGGAAATTGAAGCCCATAGAGTCTAAGAGAATTGTCCAAGGTCATACAAGGAGCAAGTAGCAGAACTAAACCTTCATACATATTAACTCATGAAGTCATCTAACTAAGCATGGAAAGATTTTGGTCCCAAAAGTGGAGGAGTAAAAAGTGCTATAGGTACAGAAATACTTATAGCAGCTCTTTTTGTGGTAACAAAGAACTGGAAATTGAAGGGATGTCCATTGACTAGGGAATGACTAAACAAGTTGAGGTACATGATGGTGATGGAGCAGGATGGTTTCAGAAAAACCTGGGAAGACTTATATGAATAGATGCAAAGTGAACTAAGCATAGTCAAGAAATAATTGGACAGGGTAACAACAATATTGTAAGGGTGATGAACTGTGAAAGACTTAGCTATGCTAATCAAGACAGTGATATAAGACAATTCTGAAAGATTTATGATAAAAATTCTATCCAACCTCCTGATAAAGAACTAATAGAGAGTTTGAATATAGATCAATGCATCCTTTTTTTTACTTTCCTTATTTGATGGGGGGGAAAGGGGTTTGTCTCTGTTCCCTTTTACAATGCAACATATGGCTGTGTATGCATAATTATTGTCAAAGTGCTTGACTTCTCTAGGAAGTAGAAGGTCAGGAGGGAGGGAATTTGAAACTCAATAATTATTTCAAAATGTAAAAATTGTTTTTATATGAGAATGTTTTATATGTTTTATATGAGAAAAATGAAATAAAAACATTCTTTAAAAATATTTTTGAAAAATAGAGGAATTACCCACTCATACAGAAGCATAGCTCTTTTGAAGAATTAAAGAAATAGGAGCATGTCCACAAATTGTGCCTTTGAAGTAATTAATCTAATGTATGGATTGTGCAATTCAGTTTTGTTCATTTTAGTCACATTATTAAGCTCTTAACGTGTGCCACTGGGCTAAGCACTTGAAATATAAATACATAAAACAGTCTCTGCCCTCTTTATAATGAGCAAAGAAAAGATAGGAATGAAAGCTGTAAAGCAAAGAGGGGAAGGGAAAAGGAGTAGGGCTGAGGTTATCAACCCAGGGTCTTGGCATTGAAATCCAGGAAGTCATAAGTACAGAAAGTTGGCCAGTCAGGGCCCCTCTCCAAAACAGAGTTACTAGGAGGATGTCACCAATGGGAGAAGAGGCACAAAGTTAAAAGATTATTGGGATAAATGGATCCATCTTACGGTTCTAGGGTGAAAAGAAGCATCATATTATGATCGAGGTAAGATGTGAATATGTAGAAGGATGTATAGTTGGTATATGGCTGTATTTAGATAACAGAAGACTGCCAGTCTTGGTGTGTCAAAAGCAAGTCCCCAGATATCTAAAGAACTTAAAAAATGTTAGGAATCACTGGTTTATAGGGAAAATCACATTTAGCATATTAATTACATTTTAAAGAGTTTGAATATTTTTGTGATTCATTAAGTAATTGTGCCAGGAGCATTTGTAAAGTTTCCTGAAAGACAACTTTTTCTCTTGCAGTGACTGTGTAGTATTCCATTATTAATGCAGACATCTACAACTCTTTGAAATTTTCAATAACATGGAAACTTTTTTGAACTATTCCTTTTCAACTAGATTTATTAACATCTAATTAATTAGCAGATATTGTTAAAGTAGTAATAAATATTTCAAAAAGTCCCCAAAACTGGAAAACAAGAAAGCTTGCTGATTGTCAGGTTATTGCTCAAAATATTGAAAATATCTTATTTAGGGTAGTTAAAATATTAAGAAATGTTTATAATATTAATGATATATGTATAAGGATTCCTCATTTTTTGCATTTTACTTTGTTGTGATTTGCAGAATTATTTTTTTTTATAAATTGAAGGTTTGTGGCAACTTTATGTCGAGCAAATCTATTGGCACCATTTTTCCAAGAGCATGTGCTGAGGTCATGACTCTGTGTCACAATTTGGTAATTCTCACAATATTTCAAACTCATCCCCTGATATTGGCTTCTTCTCGGAATCTTTCTCCTTCTACAGTGAACTGAAGAGAGAATGATATTCCCCATCTTCTCTCTTGAAACTGGAAGTCAAAAGAACCCAAATCTCTCTTCTCCCTGTTTCTTACAAATTCAATAGTCAAAAATAATTTTTATGGAGTTGCTATGTGCCCTCCACCCCTGACACAATCTCAGAACACTGAGTTGTCAATTTCCACCAATGAGGAAAGATTCCTATACAATTGGTCCTTGGAGCAAAGGTTACATCAGCAATTATCCTTCTATTAGTTCCCATCACTTCTGTGCTTCTGTCCTCTAATTCTAAAAGGAGTTGTAGGCTCTTTTCACCACTGTCACTGTCCTCTGCCTTGCTTCAATGCTAGATAACTATTTTTGAAAAGCTGGATCCTGATGGAATAATACTAGAATGCTAGTGGGGATGCTTAATGATAGTTTCTGCCTCTTGGACATGAAGTACCTCTGACCAGTTTAAGCCCTCAGCTATTTTTCACCCAATCCCTGTTCCACCTGAAGACTTTTGGGGTACAGAATTACTTTGCGTGGCCCTAGAAACACTTTCCTTTAGTTTACTAAAATGATTCTTTGTTCATGTAAATTCCAGAGGCATTTACCTACTCCATTCTCCAATGGCAAGACAGTCTGCTTCTTACTGTGTAAATCCTTCCCCCTGGGCCTTCTGTGCTTTAGAAGGACACATGACATTTTTCCCACTTGTTTTTCTGTTTCTTATCCTCTCAAACAATGGTGCTAGATCTTGCAAATTACCCCAAAGTGTTTCTCAGAGAGGGTCAGGGAGCTTGCTGTCAGGAAGAGCTCTTAGTTCTTCCACTGGGACATTGAAGGGTCCTCAGTGTATAACAAATGAGAGTGAAGGCAAAGGGGTATGTTCTAAGGTAAGTTAGGTTCATATTTTCTGATAAAAGCAAACAGAGTCAAAGATTTTCCCACAGACCAAGGACTCTAACTTCTCTCTCATGCTGTTTACACAATTCGAGAGGATGTTGAAACTCAGAGGAAGGTTCTTAAAAGAGCAAACAAGATCTTTTCCCTTGATAGATTGTAAGCAAGTAGTTAGAGCCCTTTGTAAGACCAGTTGTGGTCCATTGCAGAGGAAAGCCTGCAAGGGACTTGACCCTGAGTAGAGCTGCTGAAACTCTGAAGCACATGAGACGTACACATGCCCCAGGAAGGCTTTGACTCTAAGTTAAACAATTCAGGGTGAGTAAGTTTTACTTAAGCCTGGAGGAAAACCATGGTTAAATTAGGCAATAATTGAAAACAGTTCAGTATTAGCAGTCAAGTACATAATTGTACCTAGTTATTTGTTGCCTTTGATTCTCATTCTAAGACAGCATTAGTAAAGTACTGGCAATAGGCTTTAGGACCTTGGGTCCCAGTTATACAAAGTTTTGTCCTTGTTGCAGGCTAACTGAAAATGAATTTGAATCCAGTTCCTCTGACTCCAAATCCATCATCCTTTCCATTGTATCCTATTGCATTGTATCAAATAAATTCTCTAAATTTGTAATGGAATAGAGGCAGCCAAGTGGTACACTAGATAAAGCACCAGGCCAGGGGTCAGGTGGACTTGGATTCAAATATGACCTCAGAGACTTCCTAGTTGTGAGACCCTGGGCAAGTCATTTAACCTCATTTGCCTAGTCCTTGCCCTTCTGTCTTAGAATTGTTACTAAGACAGAAAAGAAAAAAAAATTAAACTCAACATAAAGACACCCAATATTTTAATTCAGTTTAGTCCCATGCTTGCGTGTCAATGAGAGTAGAAATCAATTGGCCTAATTCAACAGAAGTACTCAAATTAAATGAATTTCATTTGAATCCTGAATTTATCACTTAGGTGGCCTTTAGCAATTCATTTCAGGCCTCATTTCTTTATATGAAAAAAGAGGGTCCTGGTTTTTCAATGGTTCTTTCTATTTCTAAGTATCTGATTTTAGGATTCTTATTATTCCATGTCTCACAGAATTCAGAGTTTCCAAATCCTCCATAGACAATCCAAGGTGAATCTGGCTTTTAAGATGCAAACGTAGTTTATATATGACATATAGATGGACAGAAAAGCAAATCTCTAAGAATTAAATTACAGAGAAAGTGCCAATCTGCATTATTTGAGAAGTTTTCTCACCCAGGAGTTAATGAAATCATAAGTCCAGTCCTCATGCAGATAGAAACAGAAGCAATATTGTCACCAAAACGTAGACAGAATCCCAAGCCTTCTTTTCACTTTGTACTGCCCTGGTATCAGCATAAATATTATAGAAATGGATCCTGTACAATTTAGAAGAGTCAAATAAATACTCATACCCATGTATATGCTTTACTCACTAATCCTGAACCATTTTCAATTACTGCTGAATCTAGTCCTGGTTTCCCACAAGCCAGAATAAAACTAACTCCTCCTGAAACATTTAACATAGAGTTTTAGCCTTCCTGAGACTTAGGAGTAGCTCTCATTTGCTTTAGCTACCCCCACCAGGTTTTCCCTTGCATAGACTAAGTCATCTAAAAGAAGAACTACTTACAACTTATCAAAGGAAAGGCTCCAATATGGCTTCTTTTAAGATACTTTCTTGGAAAGATGAGAGGTCTTTCTCAGAATGGATGGATCTGGGCCCTCTAGGGAAAATGCAACTGCCTTACTCCAAGGAATGATCATGTCCCTCCACAGATGCTTTCAGGTAAGAAAGCATCTTAGAAGGATCAGGGAAAGGTGGAATAAGTCATGGACCTTGACAATTCCTAGCTGAGACATATAGAGGCAGTAAAAAGTATGGCCATGGCTCCTATGGCAAATGAAATGGCAACTCCACACTTCTGGTGATTTGGGTAAACACCAATGATACTACCAGAAAGAGCCTAGAGAGCATTGCAAAGATTATGAAGATAGAGGCAAGAAACCGGAGACTTTAGTATCACAAATCACATTTTCAGAGTTGTTTCTTACTGGAAACAACAAGGACTTGAGAAGAGAAAAAGCAAATATGGTGCATGAATATGTCTTTAATAATGATCAAATTGCTTACCATTTCCAAAATGGGGGAGGAAAGGGAGAGAGGGAGACAATTTGGATCTTATAATTTTGGAAAATGTAAGTTGAAAATTATTATTACATTTAATTGGGAAAATAAAATATCTTTGAATAAAAAAATTAAAAGTTAAAAAAGATGGTATCTGAGTATGAAATAAGACCATTAGTCCTGAAGCTTAAAATATAGTTATTATATTTTCCTAACTAAGAATGGATATGTGCTTGTAAAAAAAGTGAAATCATGAAAACATAATCAAAATCTATATGACGCTTTGTGTAAGGGGATCACTCTATATCTGTAATTGAGAAGGAATAATTCTCACTAAATGATGAAGGCTCTTTATGAGAATGCTTACTGTTCCTGAGGTTGTCAAAGAATTGGGTATAGCAGTGCATTTGTAGACCAAACACTTTTCCTAGGAACAATAAATTTGAATAGATTGAATGTATCAAATACTACAGACATAATGATGGTAAGACACAGTTAAACAAACCACAGCATAATCAACTCAATATTTTAAAGCATTTCTGCAAAGAATTTTAAGATGATCAACTGTGTGGTCATCTTATTTGGTCATTAAGATAGCTGAAATGATTAAGTCATCTAATTATTCTACGAATCTCTGAACAAGGACTTAAACATTATTTTCTCCCAGTGGTTAATGTGGGTAGATTCTCTATAGGGGATTTATGAAAGACGATGGAAATAATTGAACAACATGAGAAGACATGGGATGAAATGTGGTATAGTAAAGTGCTGGACCTGAAGTCAGGGAGACTTTTAATGCTTATTAGCTGGGTGACCTTTCACAAATTACTCAATCATCAGCAAGTATTTATTTAGCACATTTTATGCTAAGCACTGTGCTAGGGTGGGGAATTCAAGAAAGGCAAAAACAAAAGCCCTTATCTCAAGTAGTTTATATTCTCTAAGCCTCAGTTTCCTCATCTATAAAATGAAGGAGTTGGGCTTGATGACCTCTAAAGTCCATTCTAGTTCTCCATGTTCTGATGATTTTATGAGCTCTAGTTCAATCTGCTCTAGTGAGGATAGTTCCCATACTAGTCAGGCCACAGTCTCATCAAAGTAATAAATATAGACCTATACAATTGTCCCTTGAAGAAAACTCTGAGTGAACACAACATAAGGTAAATATCTTTTTCTATAACCAGAATAGTGAATAGTATAAAACTGATCTTTATCAATACATCTTTTAAGAGGACCTAAGAAGAAATTTAAAGGTTCATTATTATGAGCAAGCTTCAGCCCCTTTAATTGAGGGATAGTGTTTATTGTATACTAGTCAGTGAATTTTGGAAGCAGAAAGAACTGTCATGGGTAGAACAGCTAATAAAAGCTCTTGCCAATGAGACAATTGTTTTTTTATTAGTCATGTGCATTGTCATTGGATATCCTGTTGGTGAATTAGAAGGGAGTCATTAAGGGAAAAACTCAGAGAATTCTCTTTCCACCAGCCTGTATAGTTCTGACCAGATATTTTCTTATTAAACTCAGATGTTGTTTTTCTAATTTGCCTCTGGTTTTTTAATGACTCTTACTCCAAACACAACATTTAGCTACTCTGTGAAAATGATAATAAAATTGAACATAAGGGAAGTGTTTAGTGGGGAAATGTTGGATTTAAAGTTGATTTTTTCAGTCCACTTCTTCCCTTTCCCCTTCTGAGTTAACCATATCTAATTCCAGTGTCTTAATAGTAAAAGATTTTATAATAAGCCAAAATATAAATTATATATATATATAGTATATATATATATATATAAATTATATATATATATATATTATATATATGTGTGTGTGTGTATATATATATATATACATATATATTGCCTGGCAGCTGGAATAAGGAGAAAAAATATTCTATAAGAAGTTCATTCTTAATTTGAGATTAGATCTAAACCATCTTGATTTTAAAATGTGATTTATGTGGGCCATTCAGGCTTCCAAAATCAGCACAGCACATTTAGGAGACTTATTGTCTGAAGCAAAGGCATGATTTATCTCAATGTTTCATTCTAATCCTGGAGTTGGATTCAAGGATTGTT
Organism: Gracilinanus agilis; assembly: GCF_016433145.1. Lineage (NCBI taxonomy): Eukaryota > Metazoa > Chordata > Mammalia > Didelphimorphia > Didelphidae > Gracilinanus > Gracilinanus agilis. The sequence goes on from NC_058132.1 coordinate 372,863,000, forward strand.
CTGTACTCATTGTACTGATAGACTGCAAAAATAGTGAACTATGCTTTGAGACAAAATAGTACACTGTGGATTGAGGCCTATCTGTCACTTGTCCAAAGCTTCCATTTTGCATTGAAAAGCAGACGAGAGTATCAGCAGTGCTCTCTCATCCCTCTTTCTCTCTTTCATATCCCTTCTTGATTCCCAGTTCAAAAAAAATCTTACCATTTCTGCCTTCAAACCATCTCTTGTATAGATACCCATCATTCTACTTCCATGGTCACCACTCCAATTTAGACACTCATTGTCTCTTTCACAGCCTTCTCATTGAGTTCTCTAACTCAAGTTTCTTTATTAGGCAAACATTCTCTAGTCAGCTGCCAAAGTGATTTACCTAAAAAGCAAATCCAACTATCGAGTCCAAACATCCCACTACCATAAACTCTGAGAGCTTTTATTACAAACAGGAGCAAATATAAAATTCTCTGTTTAGCATCTTAAGCTCTTCCCAGCCTAACCCCTTGCTAATATTCTAACACTAGAATTTCCTCCAGTCACTCTATCATCTAGCTACTCTAAACTTCTTGCTGTTCCTTGAAAATAATATTATCTCCCTATACTTCTGCACCTCATGACAAGAATATTACCTCTCATCACCCCCATCTCTTAGTTCTCCTGAATTCCCTGGATTCAGATCAAATCTTACCTTCTGAAAAATGTGAGATCTTTAAAGGCAGAAATTGTGTTTTTTGCTTTTCTTTGAATTCCATGCTTAGCATAGAACCTAGTATATAGTAAATGCTTAATAAATACTTTTACAATGTTGATTTGATTTGATTTGATTAAATTCAATACTTTCCACAAAAGAAGCAGGGAGCCAATGGCAATGAGATAACTTGTGTCTAGACTTTTCCCCTAGAAGTTATCTTTGGCTTTCAGGATTCCTTCCTATCCACTTGACCAGACAAGGAGAATGCTGGGAGGGAAAGTTTCAAATGACTAGAAGACCCTGATTATTGTGATAGAATATATCAAGCTATCCAAAATTTCTTAGTTCTCCTGATATTCCAGTTAGCTGTTTCCATTACATGATTTTTTTCCATGTCCAAAAATAACATTTTTTAGCCATGCAGGTTTAGATATAATCTCAAATTAATAATGAATTTCAAATGAGATTCTGCCCAAAGGGAAAATATCTATGCAAATGATTTATCTTTGTCATAGTTTTCTTCCTACCTCTCAAACTCAAACTCCTTTTATTATATTATTATATTTATTATATATTATATTTACATAATCATATTATAATATAATTATATTATGTTATTATGTATATATCCAATCCCTTAAGCATGAATATAGCCTCATAGCTTTGTTACTGGGTCCTTTTCTCTATAAATACTTTCCTTCTGGATGATCTCATAAGTTCCTATTAATTCAACTAACATCTCCTGGCAAATGATTCCCAGAACTAATCTCTATATGTAGTCTTATAACTCTATACTGAACTCCAGTCCTACATCTTTAACAATGTGCTGAACATTTCTACCTGGATGGTATCTCCAAGTCAAAGTATACAAAATAGAATTCATAATCTTCCTCCACTAATCTCAGCTATCCTCCTAACTTCTTCATTTTCTATTGAGGATTCCTCCATTATTACAGTCACCCAAGTCCCCAACCCACTAACCATCCTCAATTTTTCACTCCTCTCTTTCTCCCCCAATAGCCCACCAGTTACTGCATGTTGTCTTTTCAACTTCTTCAACATCTCTTGCATCCATCTTTTTCTTCTAATTTCCACTACAACCACTCTAACTCCAACTTTTCTCACTCTTTCCTAGATAATTCATAATATCTACTTAATACATGAGTATATGAGTGGTAAGGCACGTTTTACTTCCATTATAAGGTCATGGAAAAATTCTCAGCATATATACACAATGCTTTAAAGTTTGCAAAGCACTTTATTTATGTTATCACCTATGATCCTCAGAACAACTCTGTGAGATCAATGTTATTTTTCTACCTGTATTGCAGATGAAGAAACTGAGGCTGAGAAGCTAATTGACTTACCCTAAGTCACTGAGCTAGTAAATGTCTAAGGAAGACTTACATCTCAGTTCTTCTTGATTCTATTGCACCACCTACCTCTAACATGTAATAAGCTTTATGATCTAGATAAGAAGTTCTTAACTTGGAACTTTTGATAACTGAATCCCAAAACAACTGGCTACATGAGTAATTTTAGATGTTTTCTATTTTGCATTCAAAAATATTAATCTCAGAAGAGATTCAGAGACTTCATCAGGCTGCCCAGGGAGTCTATGACACATATATAAGTTAAGACCCTGCTTTAGGTGAAGTAACTGAGAGTAGCTAATCGTTCTTCTAAATGAATGAGTATAGTGGAGAGAACTATCTATTAGCTCTGTGTTGTTTAATGCAAAAAACTATAATGAAAAATGCAATGAAGCAAAGACTTATCCAAACTTCCTAATTTAGTTCAATTTTTTAAGCAGCGACTACATACAAAAATTCCATTTTCATTCTTTTTTAAGCACCCGACATTTTTTAAGTAGAAAATTTGGTACTGCTCCTTTTGAAAGGAATACAAAAGTAGGTTTCTGACAAGTTATTGAATGAGAAATTTCAGGGTAGATGTCAAAAAATTTCCAGAAAAAAGGTAATAAACTTTTATTAAGCACTTTCTTAGGTGCTAGAAACAAAAAAAAAGATAATGAAATAGTTCATTCCCTCAAGGAACTTACATCTTTCTGGCATATATATATATATATATATATATATATATATATATATATATATATATATATATATATATATATATATGATGTGTGTGTGTGACCATTTGAGAAGAGAAAAAGTAATATTATTCAAGAAAGTAAGAACTGGAGTTTGAATTCCTACCTAAACTGAAGCTTGAAGAAAGATGAGAATTTTAATAGGTTCAAGTGATGAGAATATCCCAGGCATGATAAATAAACCTACTCAAAGGCAAAAAGAAGGTAGATAGAATATAACTTTCTGGGAACTTGAAGTAAGCAAGTTTTACAGCAATATAGAATATCTGAAGGAGAATAAAGTGAAATTCATCTGAAAAGGTAAATAGAGGAAAATTGTGCAGATTGTTACAATTGAGGCTAATGTTTGTATTTTATCTAGAAGAGAATAAGGAACTTAAGAGTCTTCAGGAAGAAAGTGGCATAGTTAGACTTGACTGTAGCCTGATGAATATAAGAATAAATAAATAGTGAATATATAAAACTATGCACTAAAAATATTACTTTTGACCGGAGTGACTGCAAATAGCAAAAGCTGATGGATAGTTTTAGCTGGTTTTTTAAAAAAAGAAATACGATACGATGATGCAACACAACAAATAGAATTAACTACCTAATTTATTTCTGAATAGCATTGCAATACAGCTCAAACAATAACTTGACTTCTTTTTCTTTCAACTGAAACTAAGTTATCACAATCTTCCCCTTGGTGTACTGAAATATATAGTACTTTCTCAATGTTACCAGTAATTGGTGATGATGAGAAAAGTCACAAGACAAGCCAACAAGAGTTTATTATGTGCTTAAAGCTGAGTGACCTTAAAATGAGAGATTTTCAGAATATGGTAATGGAATGAGAGATGATGAGCTCTGTCAAGGAAAGGTTTCCAAGTTATTTAAGTACTGGCCAAAATCATCCTGTATCACTCTTACACACTTTGAAGAAGAGACTCAAATAAAGATAGACTTGGATTACTCAGAATTCTCATATTATATTCATTTCAGTATGTTAATTCCAGAGTTGTCTTACTTTAATGCTAGTGCTATAAAAATAGAGTTTCTTAAAGGGCCAGTCACTCATCAAGTCTGCAATCTGGTTTTCAATCCCATAACTCCATCAAAACTATTCTCTCAAAAGTTATCAATGCTCTTTCTTTTTAAAATGAGTTTTTATTGATGTCATTTATTTTTACCATCATTTTCCCTGGCATCCTTTCTCTATTACTCTCATGTAACAAATAGTATTTTTTGTGCAAAAAAAAAAGCAACAAGGAAAAATCAGTGTAATTAAAAATATATTGAAAAAAATCTGAATATAAGTGCAATATGCATCACTTCTGGACCTCCCAACTCCACCAAAGGGTAGAATGGGAGTGTTTTCTCATCTTTTCTTTTGAGCCATTTTTATTCATTATAATTATGCAATATTCACTTTTGATATTGTGTGTATGATTGTTCTTTCTGTTTAAATTGTTGTATTCATTGTATCTATTATTTCCTTTGCTCTGCTTACTTCACTCTATAATTTCATGGAGATCTTTCCATCTTCCTCTGTATTCACTGTATATTTAATTTCTTATGGAATATTAATATTCCATCACATTCCTGTACTACCATTTGTTTAGTCATTCCCCAATTTAGGTCATCTACTTTTTTCCCACTTCTTTGCTACCACAAAAAAATACTGCTATAAACATTCTGTTGTATATCAAGACTTTTTTCTTATAAATTACCAACTTGAGGTATAAGCTATGAATGAAATCTCTAGGTCAAAGGAAATTAATGTTATTCATTTTATTTGCATAATTCCAAAATGCTTTCTAAAATGATTGTACTGATTCACAGCTCTACCAACAACACACTAATGTGCCTTTCTTTCCAAAATCATTTGGGCATTGATTATTGTTGTATTTTCTCATGTCTGTCAATTTGCAGGATGCGAAGCAAAACTTCAGCATATGTGGGAAGCCGTTCTATGTATTAAAGCCTTTGGAGAAATAGGATCAAATTTAGGGCCTGTTATCTGGATTCCCTATGTGACCAATCCAGGCTGAGGCAGTCTTTGTGTTTGGTCCTGGTCACCTGAGCCCCAAAAGGCTCTGGTACCAGCAGGTAGGTTAATCCAAAATCAACTTGATCCCTCCAAGAGGCTATTAGGAGTCATTTAGAGAAACAGAGTCTGTAACAGATATTTTATCTGGATCCCATTACAAAATCATCGGCAAGTAAAACTGTGTGTATGATTTTTCTGCACTGCATGTCAGGAATGCAGACAGAATGGGCCATCTAAGATAAAAATCTGAGGCTCCTCTTTTGACTCAGTTTTGATCCCCACCTTTCTTAGAACTCCTACTGGAAAACTTTTAAGTGGCAGACCAGCATCTACTGAGTTAATGATTCCTCTCCTTGATAATTAAGAAGCCTGAACCCTAACAAACATTACTTAAAATAAGTCTGCATACTTAGATAAAGTATGGTGCTTTTAGTCTTGACTTTATTTGTCCAGGTGCCTATAATCCTGGAAGACAGAACTCAATAAGTGAGCATCTCCATAAAAATATTTCCTCTCCCAGAATTATCCCTACTAATTGATGGTTGGAATTTGGCCATTGTCTTGGTACTTATGCCTTTACTCTTTAGACTTTAATGGGTTATGTATGATCTGTTACCCCTTCATAGCTGTGTTCTTTGTTTGAAACCAGTATATAATAAACTCCCAAGCCCACAGACTTTGGGACAGCATGGGCTAACCACTAGTCTAGTTGTTCTCATTTTCTTTCTCCTGCCTTAACCATCCTATGCCACCACGCCGCTCAGGACCCCAAAAAATCATATAGAGGCATGGCCCCCTATAAGCATAGTTTTGATTTATAATTCTATCATTAGTGATTTGCAGCATCTTTCATGTGGTTGTTAATAGATTGTAATTCTTCTTGTGCAAATTATTCCTATTCTTTGACCATTTTTATGTTGATAATTTAAATAACAGATATTTTGGAGAAGCAGACAATTATGCCAGGGCCAGTAACCTTCAAGACACAGACACAGATTGACAGACTTCAGTGAGAAGGGAGGGGGTAAGACACTCCTGGCTCTCAAACCCCTCCCCCCAAGCAGTTGAGGTTTCAGTTGGAAAAATGGAGACTGACTGAGGTACTTCTGGTAAGTTTCTGTTGAGGCTAAACTCTAATGTTGTTCCTCTTTTCTTTAACTTATATTCCTCACAGGTCTGATAGAGGAATAAGTAAAAGCTAGTTATCTAAAATGTTGAAGGACTGAGATAGATGATCTTCTTAAATCTGGCAGCTGACAGGATTCAAGCTAGATGACCAGACTTGAGCAGTGAGTATCCCCCAAATAATTTCCAGGCACAGATATTATATATAAAGCTTATTTTAAGAAGTAAAAGGAAAAGTTATAGGGGGTAATTAGGGTTTTGGATAAGGAAAGGGTGATCCTGATCTGTTAGGTTGAAACTGCTCTTCCCCCCCACAGGATGGGGTGAAGGGCACTTAACTAAACTGGCTCTCTTGCTAATAGTGAATATATCTAATCACTAAATCACTAAATAATTGTTATATTGATATTGATAAGGATTAATCCTAATAAACAGGCTAACTCCTGAGAAAAAACCATGATGGCTTTGCCACAATGGCCACTCAGGTGAACCCCCCAAGTCAGGAGCAGTAAGCAGTGAGTCTGCTCACCTCAACCCCCACAAAGCAACTGTCTCAACCCTTCTCAACTACCCCCTCACCCAAAGTTCTCCATGGGGGGTCCCCTGGAATTCTGGGTGAGGCTGACCCTGTATTTTTGCAGGGATTCCATACTGCCATCTCTACATAACACCATATACTGATTGGGGAATGACTTTTGGTTTTATATGTGCATGTTTGTACAGATATATATCATACATACATTACATACACGTATGTTAATTATTTTGATATATTGGACGTTGAAAGATTTTTTCCCATTCCATTGTTTCCCTTAACCTTGGTACATTGATTTTCTTTATTCAGATGCTTTTCAGTTTCATTTAAACAAAATTATCTATCATATCTTTTGGATATCCAAAGTCCATGGTTGGACTTGATAACCTCTAAAGTCCATTCTAGGTATCCATGTCCTGATGATTCTGTGAGTTCTATCTAGTTCAATCTACACTGGTGAAGGTAGTAAACTGGTAGTTCATTGGTCAGGCCAAAGATCCATCAACGTAAGCTAAATATGAACCTGTAGAACTGCCCCTTGAAGAAGATTTGGAGTAAATATAACATGAGGAATATCTATTTCCATAATCTGAATATTGGCTAGATCAGAATTGTTCTTTAGCAACATCTTTTAAGAGGATCTCAGGAAAAAATTAAAGGTTCAAAACTATGAGCAAGAATAATATTTGTATGATATAATGTTAAATAAATAGATAATATTTATATTATATATCCCTTGTTTGGTCAAAAGTATATCTTCCACCCCCCCAGTTGTGAGAAATGTCTGATCCACTTCTCTTCTAATTTTATAGTATAATATTCAATATTAATTTATAATTCAACATTAATATTAAAGATACAGAATTTAGAATGCATTAGAGAAAAGGGTGTTAAGCTGTCAGTCTAGATCTCATTTCCACCAGACTGCTTCCCAATTTTCCCAGTTTTTATCAAATGAGAAATTCTTTCCCTGATTCCCTGGGATCCTAGAGTGTGGTGAAGGTTGGAAGCAGAGGACATCTATCCTGCATGGCAGTACTGAGTAGGGAGTGAGTGATCTGAGATCTGGTGGACAGCTTGCAGACTTCCTCTCCCTACTGGGCTACTTTGGACCATCAGTTCTGGAGGAGTTGGTTCCTGGCATCCTGAAAACATCTCTGGACTCTACTGTGAGGATTCCCACTCCAGTGCTGTTATTTTCTGGGCCCTGCCTGGCTTAGGACTTAGATTAGTGTAGATAAGTCCCTCCCTTGACCCTGTGGTTTGCCCTTAGCTTGTAAGTGTAGAATCCCTTATTCCCATCCTTTATTATTGTTTCCCACAATTAAACTGTTATAAACCTTGTCTTTACTTGCTGGCTTCCATAGGCCTGGTCTCCCTACCTTGTTTTGGTCCTGTCATCTGTCATTCCTGTCTCTCTCACCCCAGTGTGAACCCACAAATAATAATAGTTAACATCCCTGGTAACCCTCCATTACAAAATGAATTTTGTTATTAGTTTTTCATGCTCTATATAGTATTCCTTTGGTCATTTAATTGTAATAGCACTAAAGCATGAATCAACTTTGTCAATATTTGTCAATATTGTCAATTTTTTATACTGACATGGTATAGTAATGAGCACTGACTCTTCCTCCAGTTAAAATTGCTCTTCTTTTCTTCAAGGAATCCATTGTAATTGAATCTATACAAGTCTTTTGCATGCTAAAGTATCCAGATACTTTATATATTTTGTAGTTATTTGGAAAGAAATTTCTTTTTCTATTATAACTTTTAGACTTTATTATTATATAGCAATGCAATTCATTTTGAAGATTTATTTTATAGCCTATGACTTTGATGAAGTTATTAAATGGCTCAGTTATCATTCATACTAGTTCCCAAGAATTTTCCAAGTAAACTATCAGGTCACCAGCAAGAAAGAATAATTTCATCTCTGTATTCATCTTTATTTCTTTAATTTCTTTTTCTTGTCTTATTGCTAGTACTATCATTTCTAGAAGTACGTAATATGATCGTGTTAAGAGTGGGCACTTTTTCTTTTTTGATGTTGTTCTGTCTTGTCTAACTCTTTGTAACCTCATGTTGGGTTTTCCTTGCAAAGATACTGCCATTTCCTTCTCCAACTCATTTTACATATGAGGAAACTGAGGTAAACAGGGTTAAGTGACTTTCCCATGAAAAAGTGTCTAAGTCTGTATTTGAACTCAGGAAGATGAGTCTTCTTAACTCCAGGACTGGCATGCCATCATCTATATCATTACTTTACTTATGTGTTCATTAAAAACTGTTCCATATTGTTTTGATGACTGCTGCTTTATAGTATAGTTTAATATCTGATACTGCCAGGCCCCTTTCTTCACATTTTTTTCATTATTTCCCTTGATATTCTTGATCTTTTGTTATTCCAAATGAAATTTGTTATAACTTTTTCTAATTCAGTAAAGAGGTTTTTTGGTAGTTTAATAGGTATGGCGCTAAATAGGTAAATTAATTTGGGCAGGATGGTCATTTTTATTATGTTACCACATCCTACCCATGAGCAATCAATGGCTTTCCAATTGTTTAGATTCAATTTTATTTGTTTGGAAAGTGTTTTGTAGTTGTTTTCATATAATTGCTGTGTTTGTTTTGGTAGATAGATTCCCAAGTATTTTATATTGTCTAGGGTAATTTTAAATGGTGTTTCTCTTTCTACCTCTTGCTGCTCTAATGTGTTGGAAATGTATAGAAATGCTGATGATTTATGTGCATTTATTTTGTATCCTGCAACTTTGCTAAAGTTGTTGATTATTTCTACAAGCTTCTTAGTTGATTCTCTAGGATTTTTTAAGTAGACCATCATATCATCTGCAAAGAGTGATAGCTTAGTCTCCTCATTGCCTATTTTGATACCTTCAATTTCTTTTTCTTCTCTAATTGCTACTGCTAGTGTTTCTAGTACAATGTTAAATAACAGAGGAGATAATGGGCATCCTTGTTTCACTCCTGATCTTATTGGAAAGGCTTCTAATTTATCCCCATTGCATATGATGCTTGTTGATGGTTTTAGGTATATACTGTGTATTATTTTTAGGAAAGGTCCTTCTATTCCTATACTTTTCAGTGTAATAGGAATGGATGCTGTATTTTGTCAAAGGCTTTTTCAGCATCTATTGAGATAATCATGTGGTTTTTGTTTGTTAGACTGTTGATATGGTCAATTATGTGGATGGTTTTCCTAATGTTGAACCATCCTTGCATTCCTGGTATAAATCCCACCTGATCATGTTGGATGATCTTCTTAATTACTTGCTGGAGTCTCTTTGCTAATATTTTATTTAAGATTTTTGCATCTATGTTCATTAGGGAGATTGGTCTGTAGTTTTCTTTCTCTGTTTTTGATCTACCTGGCTTTGGAATCAGTACCATATTTGTGTCATAAAAGGAATTTGGTAGGACTCCTTCTTTGCTTATCATATCAAATAATTTGTATAGTATTGGGATTAGTTGCTCTTTGAATGTCTGATAGAATTCACTTGTGAATCCATCAGGCCCTGGCGATTTTTTCTTAGGGAGTTCTTTGATGGCTTGTTCAATTTCTTTTTCTGATATGGGATTATTTAGGTATTCTATTTCTTCTGCTGTTAATCTAAGCAATTTATATTTTTGTAAATATTCATCCATATCTCCTAAATTGTTATATTTATTGCCATATAACTGGGTGAAATAGTTTTTAATGATTGCCTTAATTTCCCCTTCAATAGAGGTGATGTCTCCCTTTTCATCTTTGAAATTGTCAATTTGGTTTTCTTCTTTCCTTTTTTTATTAGATTGACCAGTACTTTGTCTATTTTATCTATTTTTTCAAAATACCAGCTTCTAGTCTTATTTATTAATTCAATAGTTCTTTTACTTTCAATTTTATTAATTTCTCCCTTGATTTTTAGTATTTCTAATTTAGTTTTCATCTGGGGATTTTTAATTTGCTCGCTTTCTAATTTTTTGAGTTTCATGCCCAATTCATTAATCTCTGCTCTCCTTAATTTGTTAATATATGCACTCAAGGATATAAATTTCTCCCTGAGTACTGCCTTGGCTGCATCCCACAGAGTTTGGTAGGATATCTCATCATTGTCATTCTCTTCAATGAAATTGTTGATTGTTTCTATGATTTCTTCTTTGACTAATTGGTTTTGGAGAATCAGAAGGGAGGATCAGTGGAATAGACTTGGGATAAATGACATCAGCAAGACAGTGTATGATAAACCCAAAGAGCCCAACTTTGGGGACATGAATCCACTATTTAACAAAAACTGCTGGGAAATTTGGAAAACAATATGGGAGAGATTAGGTTTAGATCAACATCTCACACCCTACACCAAGATAAATTCAGAATGGATGAATGACTTGAATATAAAGAGGGAAACTATAAATAAGTTAAGTGAACACAAAATAGTATACTTGTCAGATCTCTGGGAAAGGAAAGATTTTAAAACCAAGCAAGAGTTAGAGAAAATTACAAAATGTAAATTAAATGGTTTCGATTATATTAAACTAAAAAGCTTTTGTACAAACAAAAACAATGTAGTCAAAATCAGAAGGGAAACAACAAATTGGGAAAAAATATTTATAACAAAAAACTCTGACAGGGGTCTAATTACTCAAATATACAAGGAGTTAAAGCAATTGTATAAAAAATCAAGCCATTCCCCAATTGATAAATGAGCAAGAGACATGAATAGGCAATTTTCAGGTAAAGAAATCAAAAGTATCAATAAGCATATAAGAAAGTGTTCTAAATCTCTAATAATTAGAGAAATGCAAATCAAAACAACTCTGAGGTATCACCTCACACCTAGCAGATTGGCTAAAATGAAAGAAGGGGAGAATAATGAATGCTGGAGGGGATGTGGCAAAATTGGAACATTAATGCATTGCTGGTGGTGGTCCAGCCACACCATTGTTGGGTTTGTACCCCAAAGAGATCATAGATAAACAGACTTGTACAAAAATATTTATAGCTGCGCTTTTTGTAGTGGCAAAAAACTGGAAAATGAGAGTATGTCCTTCAATTGGGGAATGGCTGAACAAATTGTGGTATATGCTGGTGATGGAATACTATTGTGCTAAAAGGAATAATAAACTGGAGGAGTTCCAGGTGAACTGGAAATACCTCCAGAAATTGATGCAGAGCGATAGGAACAGAGCCAGAAGAACACTGTACACAGAGACTGATATACTATGGTAAAATCAAATGTAATGGACTTCTGTATCAGCAGCAATGCAATGACACAGGACAGCTCTGAGGGATGTATGGAAAGGAACGCTACCCACATTCAGAGGAAGGACTGCAGGAGAAGAAACATATAAGAAAAACAACTGCTTGAACGCATGGGTTGAGGTGGACATGATTGGGGATATAGACTTGAAACTACCATACCGATGCAACTATCAACAATTTGGAAATAGGTTTTGATCAACGACACATGATAAAACCAGTGGAAATGTGTGTTGGCTATGGGGGGGTTGCAGGGGGTGAAGGGGAAAGTAGGAGCATGAATCATGTAACCATGTTAAAAATGAATATTAATACATGTTAAAAAAAAGTGTTCCAATGTAACCTTGTAACATGATGACTGCTTTTGATCTTAGCAAGATATATATTTGATGTTTTGTTTTGTTTTGTTGTTTTAAAAAAATGTCCTTTGCCTGTATTTAGTAAGGTTGGGTTTCATTGTGTGGGTTTTTTTGTTTGTTTCTTTTTTGGAAAAAAAAATTTGTACTTTGTCAGAGGTTTTAATGCATTTATTGAAATAATTCTGTGGGCTTGAATGTTTTTGTTTTTAATATGATTGTGCTGATTATTTTCCTATTGTTAACTTTTATTTGAATTCTTAATACAAATCCCATTTAGTCATAATGAGGATAAATCACAGTAATCTGTTTCATAGGATTTTATTTAAAATTTTTTAATCTATATCCATTAATGATTTTGCTCTTTAGTTCTCCTTTTGTATTTTATCCTCACCTGGTTTGGGTATTAGGGCCATATTTGCCAAATAAAAGGGTTCTAGTAGAATACTATTTCAATTTCTGAGAATAACTTCTGTAGTATGGATTCATGAATCCACTGACATTAGGAGAATGTTTTCCCCATTTCAAAGTTACTTTACAGTTGGTTCTATCTCTTTTACTGATAGAATTAATTAATCTCAATATTTGGTCTTCTCTCAATATGTATAGTTTATATTTTATATTCCTCTATTTTTTTGTTTACTTAATTTTGCTACCCTGAAACTGTGTACAATAGGTTCTGATTATTCTAATTTTATCTAACTTTTTTGTGATTTCACTTTATTTTCTACCTTATTGATTTAGCTTTCCCTGTTGTTTTTAATTAGACTGATTAAGAGTTATAAATTTTATTAACTTTTTCAAAGAAATAAATAGATTTTAATTTTCTCATTAGTTTTTTTTTCTAAAGAAGAAAATAAAAGATTTTACCTAAAAAAAACCACACTAGAAACAGAATTGAGAGAAATAAAGAATAGTTGGACCAATTCCATGACAAAACCAGACAAAAACAAAGCCCTGACATCTTATTTAATCAAATTAATCAAATTAATCAAATAAAATGCCCCAGATCTCTCAAAAACGGAGGAAAAATGAAAATAGAAAGAATCTTATTTGTCATCTCCTGAAAGAAAAACTCATAACAAAGACTGTCAGGCACATTCTAGCCAAAATGCAGATCATCCAGGTCAAAGACAAATTACATTTTATACTCCTTTGTTTTTCTCAACCCTTCCTTTTTTAAGAGGACTAATAACATCACTGGGTGGTGTCTTTACTTGCCTATGAATAGGATTTAAATTGAAATTGAATTACACAAAGTTTTCAGCTTCACACTCTCTTCCAGAGTCATTAAATTCCTGTGGCAAAGCAAAAGTCAGGATGACTGGCTATGCCCTGGAGTTCAGTAGGTGACCTTGGCTTCTTCAATGTCTGGCCAAGTTCTAAGAGCTACATAGCACCAACTTCAGCTGCCTTCCTGGCTGTTGTTGGATCAATTGTTTTCATTCATCCACCCTTTCTGTGGGAATAACGGAGGAGATGTAGTGGGGGGGGGGGGGGGAGGGGCAGAAGAAGTCTTTGCAAGTCTCAGGTAGACCACCTCCTAACTCACTAACTAACTCATTAAGTGCAAATCCATAAGTTACTGATAACCTGGGTTAGCCCATCTGCCAAGATAGTTTTATCAGGATGTGATCATGAGGCACACTATAGCTTCTTGGAGCCACAAATGAGAGATGGGTAAAGGGTGAGCACCAAAGATAGCTGAGTAGTTCTGGAAAACAAACCCTCACACCAGAGGTGCTAGTTCTCCCTAAAGAGCCCATAAATTCCTTTGCTAATTAATTGAATAAGAAAGTAACAATCCAGTTTCTGTAAGCTTCTGAAAAATAGGCTATGAACTAATATGCGCTGCTTACAACTAGTACAATGTACTATGTTACATGGAACAAACAAATGCCTAACAATTCTTTTTGTCAAAGATAGGTATTTTGAAAATGGCACTGTCGGCTTTTTATTAAATGACTTAAAACCTTTCAAATGAACCAGAGCAAATGGAAATAGGTTTTTCAAAAAATATTGTGATTGATATCCTTCTTGGAGGGCAAGGTGAATAAGAACAGAACAATCCACATCTCTCACAGCTTTAAGAATAAACTTGAAAAGAAAGTATAAGACTGCGTAATCATCAAGAAATTGAAGAATAAGCTAGAGCAAGTGCATTTTTCCTGCCGAGGTCCCTATGAAGAGACAGCCAGAAGTTTGTGGGCAGTAGGGAAGTGATTCAACCAGAAAATCCCAGACCAGAAGAGCCTCAAAGGGAAATCTTCCAATGCAAGGAATGCAAGCCAGGGCATCCTGCAGTTTTTAGCAATGTCATTCTGACCCTGAACCAAGGTTAGAATCTTGCAAAGCTCAGCCTGGGAAGACAAAGATCAGGCCAAGTCCTAAATCACACTTTGCATTAGTGCTCAGAAAGGCTGTAGCTCAGGCGACTGAGTCACCTCTTGACATCCTTGAAGAGAAAGAAAGCAGTGACAAATTTCCAGATATTTTAGGACAAGACCAAATGAGGCCCTGCCATTCATTGAAGTTTGGAAATCCTGGACCTGACACAAAATCCCAATTCAGAATAAAAGACTGGAAAATTAGAAAGGAAGAAAACACGTTGAAGCCAAGAATACCCTAAAACAGAAACTCAGAAAACTCCACAACTACAAGAAAAGCTTCAAATAAAAATAAAGCTTAGCCATAAGATCAAAATGAAATTCCTAAAAGAAATAAAGCAAGAGTTGAAAAATTATATCATATATTGAATATTCTCCTTTTTCATTTTTTATATTTGTATTTGGTTTTCTTTTCTCTTTTTTCTTTAATTGGATCGGCTAGTGGTGTATCTATTTTATTGGTAATCTATCCCCAAAGATAAAATAGCTCCTGATTTTATTTGTCACTTGAGTAGATGTTTTTCTTTCAGCTTTATAAATATCTCCCTTGATTTTTGGAATTTCTATTTATTGCTTAGTTGTCAATTTGTTGGTTTTCTAGGGGTTTTTTAGTTGCTTGCCTGATTTATTGATTTGTTTCTGTTATTGTCGTTGTTGTTTTGATGAAGGTGTTTAAACATAATTTCCCCACCTCAGGACCTTATTAGCCTCATCTCAAAAGTTTGGGTATATTATCTAATTAATTCCATTATATTTGAGAAGATTTTTCTATTGTTTCTGTGATTTGTTCTTTGAGCCACAAGTCCTTAGGATTAAGTTGCTTAGTTTCTAATAAATGCATAATTGTTTCTTTGAAGACCTTCTAAGGAATATAAATTTTATTGCATTGTGGTTGGTAAAGGATATGTTTAAAATATTTGCTTTTCTGCATTTATTTGTTATATTCGTATTTCCATTCATATATTCATTTATATTTTGATTCAGTAATCTTCAGGCTTTTCTAAAATTATTCTGAGGTCCAAACCTCCTTTTCTTTTTATATTTTTATTAATTTGTCTAGGTCTGAAAGGTGCATTGAGATCCCCAACTTCTACAGATTTTTCTTCCCATAACTCATTTAACTTTTTCTTTAAGTAATAAGATGTTATATCAGTTGGTGCATATCTATTAAATATTAATATTAATTCATTATCTATTATGTTTTTAAACATAATGTTGTTTTCTTGTTTATTTCTTTTAATCAACTATATTTTTACTGTTGCCTTGTCTGAAAGCATGACTGCTATTCTGCTTTGGAAGTATACTTAAAACATATATTTTACTATAGAACTTCTATTTTAATGCCATTAATTTTTCTTTTTCAAGTATATTTCTTGTAAACAGCATATTACTGTATTTCTACATTCAAATCCATTCTACTCTTTCATTTCATGAATGAATTCATTCCACTTATTTTCACAGTAATGGTTGATAATTGTGTTTATCCAGTTCAGATAAATATGAGGTTCATATAAATCCTATTCTCCCTGTTCCTCCTTCCAATTTTGTATAGTCTTCTCCTCATGCATTTTTTTAGGTGAGACAATAGGTTCCATTCCTTTCCCCCTCTTTCTTAGTGTATTTCTTTTTCTTCTGTCTTCTTTCTCCTCCTTAGTTCATTAAATTATCACAAAATGTACTCTAGATCTTCTGTTTTATTTACCCCTTCTATAACATTAGGGATCTGAGAGGACAATTGTATCAACTTCCTCTGCTGGTGTAAAAACTTCATCACTGCATGGTCCCTGCCAATTGCTCAAATGTATTTGGCACTCTGTTTCTCTTAACTTCTATTTTGCATTTCAAAATATCTATACTGTTCCGGTATTTTATAATATTCTGATATTTTCATCAGAAATAATTAGAAGTACTCTTTCTCATTAAAAATTCATTTTCCTCCTATAAGATTATATTCATTGTAATCATGTTAATGATTCTTGGCTATAAAAGTATCTTTTGCCTTCTGAAATAATACATTCTAACTTCACACTTTTATTGTGTAGATGCCAGTTCTTGTGATCTTGATTGTTACTCCTTGGTACTTCAACTCTTTTTTTCAGGTGTATTACAATATCTTTTCTGTGATTTTGGAACTTTGGATCTGGTTTTTGAAAATCTTAAGAGTTTTCAGTTTAGAAAACTTTCATTTTTTTAATTAGGTAACCAACATATTGTTTCTTTTTTTTCACTTTGCCCACTATTCCTTTTCTAACATTTTATTTTGTTCCTCAATTACATGAAAAAGAAGTTAACCTTTTTCTAAGTTTGAATTCACTTCTCCCCCTTCTTTCATTCCCCCTCTCCCTGAGACAGTTAGAAATCTAGTATAGATTTTACTTGTCTAATAGTATAAAACATTTTTTCCATATTCATCATTTTATGACAGAGATGTTGAACAAACAAAAGAAAAATGAAGAAATAAAGTGAAATGTCTGAATGCAGATTCCTTCAGTGCTTTCTATGAAGGCAGATAGAATGTTTCATCATGAGTCCTTGAGGATTGCCTTGGATACTGTATTGCCAAGAATTACCTAAATCATTCATAAATGTTCCTCATATAATATTGCTATTACTGTGTACAATGTTCTCAAGTTCTGCTCACTTCACTTTCCATTGGTTCATATAGGCCTTTCTTTCCAGGTTTTTCTGAAATCAATCTTCTCATCATTTCTTATAGTACAGTAGTATTCTATTATAATCATATACCAAAACTTGTTTAATCATTTCCCCAATTGAGGAATATTCCCTCAATTTCCAATTCTTTACTACCTCAAAAAGAGCTGAGATAAATATTTTCATACAAATAATTCTTTTCCCTTTTAAAAAATCTCTGTTGCTTACTGTTCTAATAGGTCTGAGCAATGTTCTTTAGTAAATTCTTAGAATACATCATTTAGACTATTTTATGGTCATGATTATCAGCTAATTTAATGATTCTTGAATTATTTTACCTATTTTCCAGGTAAATTGTTTTATGTTAAGTGATATTTTATATTTTCTTCTTTTTTTCAGTTTTTCAGTGGTATTTCTTCTTGTTTCACAAAGTCACTAATTTCTGTTTGGCCCTAACTAATTTTTGAAGAATCTGTAAAATGAGCAAGATTTTTCACTTCCTAAACAAACTGGTCTCTTTCCAATTCTTTTCTCTGGAGCTCACATTTATAATATGAATGTTTTTCCATTCTTGTTCCATTTCTTCCAGCAATTTTTGTAAAGAATTAATTTGAGCTTTTGCTCATAGATAATGCAGAGTTATTCTTAGATTTTGAAGTTATGTTTATCTCTAGTTCTATAATGTTTCCATACTGTTACTACTAGAGCTTACTCATTTTTCTCTTCGTACTTGCTAAATTTACATTTTGTGTCAGGAATAGATTCTGAAAGGAATGCTGGAGCATTGTTTGGTCCTACTTTGGAACCCTGCCATTACCTCCAGATACTGAGAATTATGTTTTTTGTGGTCTTCAGGAATAGCTCTAAGCCAGCATGCTGAGAGGGCAGTCTACTATTTTGTCTCCTCATCTGAGCCTCCTGATCTACTGGTCTAGAGCAGATTGAGAGTCAACAACAATGGCTAACTCCTAGTATAGATGCTCCAGGACAGTGTTGGCAAAGATTGAAGATCGAGTGCCCAAACTATATCCTCGAGACATCTGTGATCCCATCACCACCACCAATACCCTAGACAGGACAGATGAAGTGTTTACATTGGGATACTGGGCTGAGGGACAGGATATGTGAAAAATGTGCTTGATAGCTGGTGACAAGGAATGGAGCAGTCCCCTCCAGCAGCACGAGCACACAAGCCATGGGTTCGCCACATGGCCCTAGGGGATTCTTGGGTACATAGCTACAAGCTCTAAATATCTCTGTCTTATTACTGTTCCTCCAACTCGAAAATTTCCATGTGTTTTTTATGCGTTTGCATTTTTCTGGCTTGAATCCTTTCCTACTGCACACAGACTTCTAATTTCTTTGTAAAGTCCCATAATGGAAAAAAAATTGTACTTATTATAGTTCCACTTATTGACCATTACTCATTCTGGTGCTCTTCCTTAGTGCTTGCTGCATTGATTGGGAGAAAAGTCTGTCTGCACTCTGCAATCTTAAGGATAGTCAAAAAATTATACATAAAATGAGAATTCTGGAGGAAAGATTTGAAGGGAAATAAATAGTTTAGTAGAAGAGGTAGAAAACTTTACCCAAATAACATACTCTCAAAACATAAGAATGGACAAAATAGAAATCAACTCCATAAAAATAATGGCATACAATTTAAGCCAAAAACTAATTTTTGGTCATAAAAGATTGATAGAGATTCTTTATAACTCTTTCCCTGTCCATCTACCTACAATCCAGTCATAAAACAGGAGTTTTAATTCACAGACTCATAGGATTTAGAATTAGAAGGGGGAAGTGAGATAATGCATATAAAGAACTTTTATTCAGTCTTTCAGTTTTGTTACAGTATTTCTAAGGACCACTAGGTGGCTTAGTGGATAGAGAGCCAGGCCTGGAGACAGAAGGGTTCTGGATTCAAAAGTGTTCTCAGAACCTTCCTACCTGTGAACCTAGACAAGTCACTTTACTCAAATTACCTAGCCCATGTCATTTGTAATAATTAAAAGAGCCTATAACCAATGTTTGACAGAGGGGTGATAGAGTCTATGAAGTGAGTCTCTCTTCTAGCCCTCCCCTGGGGCTGAATATACACTGGGAGACTTTAAGGGGGTGTCACCCTAAAACTGGGTGACCTGGATGGTCGTACGGCCCCATAGGAGTTGGGGGTGAGGCTTTCCTATAAGACGAGGTATGTGGTACCCCAAAACACTTCGAATAAAGGCAGGATTAACACAAACCTCCCCCCTGATCAGTTAATTTCACAGCAGGTAGTCTGGCTTCAAGATGGAGGCAGCCAGACCAAGCTGTGGTTCCCCTCTCCCTTGTTGTCTCTCAGGCACTCTGTAACACTATCTGACTGATGAATGGCTTTTATTATTCACAATTCAAGGATTGGGGAAAGGGGTGAAGGGTAGAGGGAATTTGGGGTGCCCTCTTCTCTATTCCTATGGGGTCCATCACTTAGGTGGGAAACCCAATGGTTCCTACTTCTAAGCTTCTTCCCCTGCCCTTTCTCCTTCTGTCTATTTCTGTCCTTTCCTATAATTGTAAGTTTTGATTGAAAGGGGGTCTCTCAACAAGGTTGGGTAACGGGAGAAGGAGACTAAGAAATTGCTCCCAAAATGGAGTCCAAAAACTTAGCTAACTCTACGGTTAAAGTCTTCATGGGTAAGATGAGAAGGAATGGCTTTGATCAGAGAATCAGGGTTTCAGTTTCCAAAGAAAGATCCTCAGGAAGCCCTCAGGACTGGATCCAAGCTGGGATATCCTCCTCTTTCTCCTCTCAGTCCTCCACCTGGAGACCTCTCCTCTCTCTTCTTCCCCAGAGAAATTCCCAGAATCCTCTCTGGTCTCAACTGTCAGTAACTGTCACCAACTCTTTCTCTGGTTCCTTTTGTCCCATCCCCCTGGTATAAATCCCATCCTTACAGTATTCCAGTTTTGTGTGATGGGACTTTTTTTCCCAAAGTCCCATTTAATTCATGAATCACTATTTTCTATTCCTATCTTATGTTCCCCCTCCCTCCAAAATAATAAATCCTCATCTTGTATTATCACTATACTAAATATCTATCTATTCCTATTCTAAGATGGGTTTTGGAGAGGTTGGTAGGGGGATGAGAGTTGCAATTTATATAACAATATTTACAGGGTGTAAAACAATTTTGTAACAATAAAAGTTTTTCCATTGAATGCAATGTCTAAGTTTGCAGTGAAACAATTTTCTTATCCTTAAACTTTTCTAAATTATTATTTAGGGGGCAGCTGGGTAGCTCAGTGGATTGAGAGTCAGGCCTAGAGACGGGAGGTCCTAGGTTCAAATGCGACCTCAGACACTTCCCAGCTGTGTGACCCTGGGCAAGTCACTTGACCCCCATTGCCCACCCTTACCATTCTTCCACTTATGAGCCAATACACAGAAGTTAAGGGTTTAAAAAAAAAAAGAAAGTAAATTATTATTTAACCCATCTATGATTTTAACACATTCTTCTTCTATGGAACCAATACTTTGTATTGATTCTATAATAGAAGGTAAGAGTTTAAAAAAAAACCTTTAATGCTTTATGTAAATATTTATTATTATTATCTACTCTAACACCCTTACGTTATAGCTGAAGAAACTAAAGCCCAGAGAAGTTAAATGTCTTGCATAAGATCTCACAAATTAATCTCAGAGTGAGAATTTGAACTCACATCCTATGATTTGCCATGCACCCCACTTCCTCCTCAATTCAGCCTTTCTAAAACAACAAATAATGAGAAACAAATTTTTGAGGACATCCTGCTCTATCACAAGAGAGTCATATAGATCTTTCAATTTTTCTCTCATACTTTTTTAAAAACATTTATTGATATTTATTTTTTAGAAAAGTTAACACAGTTACATAATTCATGTTCTTTCCCCTTCACCCCCCTGAGCTCCCCCCCCCCATGGCTGATGCATATTTCCACTGGTTTTAACATCTCTCATACTTTTTTAAAAATACTTTCCAACAATTTCATTGAAGTAGAAAATTTCAAGTGAAGGAACTACTTTAAACAATGTAGATAGGTAACTTCTGCAAATTAAAATCTTAGAGAGTAATTAGAATCTAAATAATTTCTCCATAGGTTTTAGAGTTAGGACTTAAACCCAGATCTTCCTAGCTTTGAGAATAGCTCTCTAACACCAGGCTACTATTCTCACTCATCTCTCATCTCTAGCCTCACCCTCTCGCTCCTGTGATCTCTGATCTCTCCCTCCCTCCCTCTGTCTCTGTCTCTATCTCTGTCTCTGTCTCTGTCTTTGCCTGTCTGTCTGTCTCTCTCCTCCCACTGTATTAATTCCTCTGTGTTCCATTACAAAGTCATTGGTGGACCTGCTAAGAACACCTCAAAAGTGTGTATGATATCAGGAATTGCCACTACCTCCTAAGTCACAGATGGTCTTGGACTGCATCAGTATGTTAGGATTAATGTTGTTTCTATTTTTTTAAAAAAGCTCTTAATAAAAAGTGTTCATGCAACACATCTGGGTATGTGACAAAAATGACATCTTCTCAGGAAGGCCAAGGAAAATTTGGTCCAAGATGGCTACCTGATAGGACACGATCCATGACTAGAATGGTCTCCAAGTTTCCAAGCCAAGTCACCTTCTTTAATGTGGTCTTGTGAAATATAACATTGACTCAAAAAATGTTTCTTCCACATATGCTCATTTTGCAAAAAATATTTATATCCCTCTGTAATCTGAGAGCTGAATGGATTCCTTGACTGGTTTTGGCTTCCTTTACCACAAATAGAAACATAAACAGTCCTGCTTTTCTACGTCTTGGGCAGATGTTGAATTTGTAGTCACCTTCATCCTTCTCCATTCTTGTTCTTACCCCACAGTACCCCACCACAAGCATTATTTCTTTGAGATTTTTAAGGCAAAGGTTGACATTACTGTCTCCTTCGTTTGCCTGAATTAACTGAATTTCATTTTCTTCTCTTTCTCAAAGTCCCATTTCAAAAAAAAATCCAATTCCCAATATACTTTAAATATGTGGAGGTGTCTGTGGAGAGGAACCCTTTCTGTTATCCCTGCAGAAAGGTAAGAACCAGACTCTCAGCAATGGCTGATTCTGTTTCTTTCACCTGACTATTTCTGCCAAATAAAGAAGAACCAAGAGGTGGGGAAAAAAAGGCTCTTTTAAGAATACACATTCAGAATATTCTATCAGTGTAGCAGTGTGTGATATAGTAGAAGGAGTGCTAGAGAGGAAATATCTGAGGTCTAAGTCTACCTTTGATGGTATACTCAAGATGAAGAATGAGACAAGCATTTGGAACATGGTTAGGACAGGAATTGGCCTTGCTTAATTATGCCTATTTGTTACTGTTTTTCTTTTTCTTTTTATTATTGTTGTTCAATATTGGGGAAGAGAGTTGGATGGATGAGAAAATCAATGCTGTTAATTGAAACAGAAAAAAATAAACATTTTAAAATTACAACAAATCCTATATCTGACAATTACTAATTATAGGCAGCTAGGTTTCACAGTGGTTAGAGCACTAGACTTAAAATGAAAAATATTTAAATTTACATCCTGCCTCAAATTAATCTAACTAGTTTAATCTAACTAGCCTAGACTAGTTTAACTAGTCCTCATTCTCTGCATGCTAATTACTAGATACATTTTCTCTTTTGTTCAACCTAACAAAATGAGCTTTTGTCATTTCCAATAAAACAAAACCCAAAAAACCTCTTACCAATACTAGAATAAGCTAGAGTTCCTAAGTGTTGTGTCCACCATAGCTCTTCTTCTCTTACTTAAAACAATTGTCAAGATCAATAATTTAAAAATGACCTAAAAATTA
Organism: Gracilinanus agilis; assembly: GCF_016433145.1. Lineage (NCBI taxonomy): Eukaryota > Metazoa > Chordata > Mammalia > Didelphimorphia > Didelphidae > Gracilinanus > Gracilinanus agilis. The sequence continues at coordinate 372,885,998 of NC_058132.1, forward strand.
CAGTAAGTGTCTCTTAGTATACAAGAATATGAGACCAAGACCATACATTTACCTATGTTCTGGATCCAATTTATTCCTCTTTCCTCTAGAAATTAGGTCATTCAATCATCTCTCCTCTATTGTTCATTTTCAGTCTCTCCCAACTACTTATTTCTTCCCTGCTACCTATCTGCCTGGCTATCATCCTTAAAAACCATTTATTTGTCTCTACTCCTCCTGCTTTGTCTTATCCCTTTCAAAGCCAAACTCCTAGAGAAAGAAGTTGTCCACAGTGCTCTCTTGGTTATGATATTGTTGATCACAATCCTTTTGAAAACTATATTATCTGAGTGGAATTGCTTGTCAGCTCCAGGATTGGCAGGGAAGAGGGGAGGAAAGAATCAGTTAACCATGGACAAAATTTAAAAATAGATAGACAGATAAATAAATAAACAAACAAACAAACAAACAAACAAATAAATAAATGGATGAATGAATGAATGAATGAATGAATGAATGAATGAAAATTCAAAAAGAGAAGAAAAAGGGAAAGGAAAAAATATCCCTAGGTTTGGGAAACAGTTCTCAATAAGTTCTCCTCCTTCCTATCTAAGCTTTCATCAGTCTTGCTTCAAGGATCATAATCTATATTATGTTTCCTACACATGAGTGTGTCCCATGGTTCTATCTTGGGCTCTCTTCCTTTTCTATGATTTCTCTCTCTTGTGATCTCATCATTGTCTATGGTCTCACTTGTGATTTCTACATAGACAACTCAAATCTGCATGTCTACACCTTATCTCCATCTTGAGCTCCAGTAACATATTGATTACCTGCTAAATATCTCCATCACAAGGATGTACAATAGGCATGCAAAACTCATCACATCTCTTAATTAGTCTCCTTGCATCCAGTCTCTTTCCTCATGAATCCATTCTCCATTTAGCTGCCAAATTAACATTCCTAAAGCAAAAGTCTGATCTCATCATTCTCCAGCTCAAGGAGCTCCAGACTCTTATATTTCTTGGAAGCAGTGACACTCCTTTACTAAAGTCCTCACAACATGGCTCCTGTCACTTAATTGGCACTGACCCAAATTGGCCTGCTTGTTGTCCCCTGTGCAGAACATTCCATCTCATTGGTGTCTGCTTTTGTACAGGCAATAATATTCCGCATGCTTGAAATGCTTTCTCTTCTCACCCTTGGCTCCTTGTAAGATAGCATAAATGCCTCCTTCTTCAAGAATGCTTCCTTGACTCCCCGAGATGATAACATCACTACCCTCAAAAATCACCATAAATTTACTTATAAGTACCTTTTGTAAAGAGGCAGTGTTGAGCTGTGGAAAGAGAACTACCCCAAGCCCCAGAAGACCTGGGGTCAAGTCTTGCCTCTGATATGTGTGGCCCTAGACAAGTCATTCCACCCATCAGTACTCTTATGTAGGGTTCTAAGGCTATATAAGTTGCAGAAAAGGTAGTTACCACACTCTTAGAAGTTTCCTCACCCAGGAGTTTCCTATACCAATGAAATCACAGATCCAGTCTTTATCCTTTATCCTGTATTTACTTCTTTGTGAACTTGTTGTGTCCCTCCATGATGGAAAGCTCCTTGAGGACAGAGAAATTAACTTTTCTGTTTTTATCCCCAGTATCTAGCCCAGGACTTGGCATATAGAAGGGCTGTTAAAATAAATACTTGCTTGATTTATTATTGATATCTAAAAGGGATCTTCTCCCCAAAACATATCCTACCTCTTAACTTCCTTCTCTTTTGAAGATACAATCATCTTTTAAGTCATCCAAGCTCACAACTCCAAGTCCTTTCTCCCTCATCTCCATATCCACTTGCCAATTCTACATTTATAAAATCTCACATCTGTCCCCTCTCAGAGACCCATCACCTCTGATTGGGTCTATTATGATAGTCCCCTAACCTGTGACTCTTTCCAGTCTCTCCCCTTTTCAAACCATCCAATAGTCTAAAGAATCTTCCAAAAACACAGGTCTAACCATGTCATACCTATTCAAGAGGCTTCAGTGACTTCCTGCTGCCTCTAGGATAAAATCCAAACACATTGGCATTTAGGTCCCTTCACAGTCTGAATTCATGGGCTTTCTATACTGGTTTTACCTTAATCTCCTTCATATATACTATGTTCCCAACACATTGGTCTCTTACCTGATATTTCATCTTTGGGCTGATCACATAAAGCTGTCTGTCTGACTACACAGATGGCTACCCCTTATCCCATCCCGCCCCTATACTTATAAAAATTAAGAATGTTCTCCCTTTATATCTCGGTGAAAGTTGAGCAGTTTTTCAAAACCCAACCCAAGTACCACATCCTCCATGATTCCCCCAATTCTTGGTGCTTTCCTCTCCTGATTACTGCATTTTGACTTAGAATATACTTTATATTGATCTGCTGTTTCTTTCCCAGTAGTGTCTTGCTCCTTGAGAGCAGCAGCTGTTTAGTGCTTGTCTTTGTATCACCAGAAGCTAGAGCAATACCTTGCACAAAAAGCGTGTTCAATATATTTGGAATTGAATTCTGGCACTTCTGTTAAGTTTCTGATATTTTGTGTCATCTTGACTATTATAAGTATGACATAGCCTTTGTTTAATCCCACTTCACGACTCCTAGGTGATCCATCATGCATCCTCCAGTGCTTGCAGCAAGTGAATCTGTATTTCAGAGGACAAAGATAGAGGGGGGGATTAAGACTCTGACCACCTGAGAAACCTGTAGACCATAAAAGGAAAAACTATCTTCTCATGAAAGAATGAACCAAGATTATCTGCTTTTCATGAAAACTTTGGAATCCCTAAATACCCTCCCCTCCCCCTACAGTGAACCTACTGAGAAATCAAGCTTTGTTTTGGACAACCATACACCTAATATAGCGAGTCAAGAAATGTGCTGTCTCTCTGGAGCTTGTCTCCAAACATAGATGGAGATCCTGCCCACACACGTAAAACACACTGACAGTTACCCATTTCTGAAGATTCATCTGAGAATGAGAGACAAAGTTATAAAGGAAGTTAGAATGTGTTTCTAAGAAGGAGAAAGTATATTAATAGATAGCTACATTGAGGGATGTGATTTTCTGGGCTCATGATATCAAGAGAATGGGCTCTCATCAAAGGGAAAAAGGTATAATATAAACAGTAGAGAAACATGTTTGGCAAGAAACTCTACAAGTTGGCCAAAAGAGCTTTATCCATATTTAAAGGGATAAAGAAAATGCTTAGATAAAACCATATGACTAGACAATGTGATATAAAAAGAGCAATACTAAAAGATGTGCCCAGTAATTTATTAAAGAAAATAAGAAGGGAAAGTCTCTAAATATTAATCCTTTCTTTTCCCTTAACTTCCACAACAAAGCAATGACCAAATTCTAACAATTTATAATGGTTTTAATAAATATCCTCTCCTCTCTATTCCCAGTTTAATGCCACCACCTTAATATAATTTCTCATTATCTTCCTCTTAGGTTGTAAGAGTAGCATCCAAATTAATTTTAATTCTGTACTGTCTCCTCTTTCACTCCCTCCTTCACATAGCTGCTACATTAATCTTCTCCATTCATAAATCTGATGACCTTTCTCTGCTTAAAAATTTTCAAAATATTCCTATTACTCTACTGAGTAAAGCTCAATCTCTCTAGTCAAGCAGTCATAATTATTTGCCACTCTATGTTTACAAATTTATCTCTTAGTCACTCTCCACATTTTAAGATCTAGACAAATTGGACTATTTACCATCTCCTTATGCTGCATTCCTCAAACTATACCATTAGCATCCATGGATTCAATTATCATTTCTATGAAGATTATTCTTAGATCTATATAACCACACCTAGTATCTTGGCTGAACTACAGACATGTATTTCTAACTGCATCTTGCACATCTTGAGCTGGATATCACACAGGTATCTCAAATTCAATAAGTCCAAAATAGATCTCAGTATTTTTCTTCCAAACCCTCATTCTTCACATCTCCCCAATTACTTTTGAAGTCATCATGATCCTCCCAATTACCCAGGCTCACAACATCAGTGCTACCTTCAGCTCTTTACTTTCTCTCACCCCACTTACCTAATCCTTTGGAAAATCTTGTCACTTCTATGTTTACATTTCTCATATACCTTCCTTCTTTCCTCTCATTCAGACACCACCATGTTTCATGATCTCATTGCCTCTCACCTGAACTACTATATAGCCCCATTAATTATTCTCCTTATCTCTCTTTCTCTGGATCCATCATCCAATTAGGTGCATTTTTTTTTCTAAAATATGACTCTGATGCTGTCATCTCCTATTCAGTGGTCCCCAGTGGCTCCTTATGACTTCCAGGATCAAATACAGACTCTTTGGTTTGGCATTTAAAGTTCCTTATGGATCTTTCCTATCATTCTAGTTCTCTTGCAACTTGCTCCCCTCCACACACTCTATGATCCAGTTACACTGGCCTACTTGCAGTTCCTCAAATATTATATTCATTCCATCTCCTGCCTTCATGATTTCATTCTGAACTGTCACACATACCAGAATGCACTGCACATTTGCCTCTGACTCTTGGTTTCCTTTTATTTATTCAAGGCTGTTCATTCCCACCCTCTGGAAGAATCCTCTCCCAGTCTCCCTATTCACTAAAGCCTTCTTCTTTCAAACTTATTCATTTTTTCCATGTAGGAGGTATTTGGGAAGGACTAGCACCTCTGAGTCCTTTTCAGGGTTGTTCGTCGACATTTGGTGTCTAACTATAATCCAACTCTCACCTATGGATCCAAGAAGCTATAACATGAGCAGTGGCTACACCCCAATAAAACCATATTAGCAGATGGACTAATAGGTTGAGGGTAGTCAATGAGTTTGAGGCCTCAGTGAGCTAAAGGGATGTCTACTCCAAGCATTTGAAGACTTTCTCCTTCAGAATGAGAAGAAAAGAACAATTTGACCCAATGGCCATGAAGGCCAGAGCAGGTACTTGTGAAGCACTTACAGTTTAATCGGACATAGAAAAAGCCAAGGTCATCCACTGAATCCTTGGCCATCACCAATTATCCTGATTTTTTTCTCGCCACTGTACTTTAATGACTCTGGATGAGAGAGCAAGACTTTATGCAACTCTGCCTCACTTAAATCCAATTTATAAGTAAGTCAAGATATCTCCCCATGATGTCATTGGTCCTCTTCAAAAAAAGAAGGATGAATAACAACAACAACTTATTTGATACTCTTTGAGACTTTTGCCTTTCTTTGTATTTTCAGCACTAAAGGAATGAAGGAAGGAACAACATTTATATACCACCTGCAATGTAGGTGGTAGGTATTAAGCATTTTTACAAACATTTATTCATTTAACTATCACAATAATCATGAAATGTCAGTATCATCATTATCCTCAACTTATAGTTGAGCAAACTGCGGTAGATAGAAGTTAGGTGACTTATCCATGGTAACCCAGCTTGTATGTATCTGAGACCAAATTTGAACTCAGATCTTTTTTTAACTACAGGCCCAGCACTCTGTCCACTGTACCACTTAGCTGCTTCTTAGGTGACATATAACAAGTGCATGATAAATGCTTGCATTGTTCAAGTAATTCTCTATGTCCAGAATGACCTCTCTGTGTGTTCTTATTTTTTATATATTCATTCCATATCCATCCCTGAGAGCTCAATTCAAATGCTTCTTCAAAAATCCTTTCTTGACTCTCTTTCCCAAAGGACTATGTTTCTTCTTCCTTCTGGGACCATAAATACTACTTTTCTGGCATTTACTTTGGCCATTTGAAAAATCAATTGTTTCATCTTTTCTGATTCACATTCAAAATCCACTGCCTCTGATGCTTGCTAGGTATGTGACCTGGGCACACACATCAATGAGAATCATCAGGACTCAGTTTCCTTTATAAAAAGAGAGAGTTAGTCTAGATGGCCTCTGAGATTACTTCTAGCTCTAGATCTACAATTCTACAATCCTATAATGTAAGTGTTCTACTTTTATAAATAAAAATCTCAAAATGCCCCACATTTTATATGGGTGGTATGGATTAAATAATTCATCACCTGTTGGTTAGTTGTTTTAGGTAGAGCCTTTCCATGCCAAGCCTTTTCAGTTCACCAAGCACTGCTAGAGTTTGAGTTCTTCTGTTACAATTTTAAAAATTCAGGATGAATAATAATCATATCTTATATAAATTTTGTTTTTCTCCCAGAATCCATACCAAGTTCTGTATACAATTTGGTGTTCATTATTAAATTGATTGTGGACTTCCAGGGGCAGAACCAAGATAGAGGAGTAGAACAGAGAAGCTCCAAGTCACCATGAGAATCCTCTCCAGCCAAGATTAAAATATTGCCACAAAACAAATACAGGAGTGAAAGAACAAACAACTTTCAAGAAAAAGAAAGCTCAAAAGGAATTATATAACATAAAGAGGTGTGAAAATCATTGTAGAGAGAAGAAGATAAGGATGTTAATGGGCAATGCTTAAACTTTATTCTAATTGTAACTGGCTCAGAGAGGGAAAAACAAATATACTCATTGGGATACAGAATTGTATCTTACCCTACAGAGAAGTAGAAAGGAATAAGACAAGAGAAGGGGGGCATAATTGGAGGGAGGGAGAAGTGAGAGAGAGTGATAAAAAACAAAATACTGCTTAAGAAGAACAGGGCAAAAGGGAATAGAGCAGGATCTAAAGGGGAAAATAAGATGGAGGGCAATACATAGTAATCGAAACTGTCAATGTGAATGGGATGAACTCACCCAAAAAATGGACATGAATAGCAGAGGGGATTATAAACCAAACTCCTAATGTATGTTGTTTATAAGAAATTGATTGTAGCTTCTAGTTTGAATGCACTTATAGTCTCAGACCTCTACATATCAATGCACAGGCAATGGGCAACAAACAAGGTAAACTTCACATTTAACATCAAGAAGTAAATATAAACCTAAAGATCCTCACCAAGATTTAGTAGGATGAGATATTGCTATCACACAGCATTGAAATCATTGGTACACAGTGGTTAGACTAGAAAAGAGAAAACTAATTGAGGATATGATCCCTAGTTGTCAAATATAAGAACAATCCTTGAAAAAGGATTTACATTTATTCTGTCTTCAGAAGAAAGAACTGGGACTGAAGTATAGATATTCTATGCAAACCTGGATAGACTTCACATGAAAATCACAAAATTATAGAACCTCCGGGTTAGAAGGCAAGATCTAGTTAAAGTCACATCTGAACATACCTAAGAATCTTTTCTATAACATTCCTAACAAATGGTCATTGATCCAAATTTTGCAAATGGAGATTATTCCATCCATTGCATTTATATCTCCAACACCTGACTGGAGATACTTAATAATAGATGCTTAATAAATTTTTATGGATTTAAAGATCTCAAGTGAAGGGAAACTTGCTGCCTCCAGAGGGAGCTATTCTACTTTGGACAATTCTAAATGTAATGAATTACATTTAGGGCAGCTAACAAGCACAGTAGTAGATAAAGCACTGGGTCTGGGGTTAGGAAGACCTGAGTTCCAATCCAGATTCAGGCATTTACTAGCTATATGACCCTGGAAAAGTCATTTAACTCTGCCTCAGTTCCTCATATGGAAAATAAGCTGGAGAAGGAAATGGCAAACCATTCCAATATCTCTGTCAAGAAAATCCCAAATGGGGTCTCAAAGAGTCAGATAGAACTGAAACGACTGAATGACAACAACAGCAAATGTAATGAATTCTCCAGGAAAAGGAAACTAGGTGGCTGTCCAAGCACTTGTTCCTGACTCAAAAAGATGCTGAACCAAATCACTTTTAATATATGGGCTGGGGGACAGCTAAGTGGCTCAGTGAGAACCAGGCTTAGAGACAGAAGGTCCTGGGTTCAAATGAGGCCCCTCATACTTTCTAGCTGTGTGACCCTGGGCATGTCACATAACCCACTTTGCCTAGTCTTTACCACTCTTCTGCCTTGGAATCAATACTTAGTATGGATTCTAAGACAGAAGGCAAGGATTTTAATAATAATACTAATATATGGGCTGCTCTAAGACCTAAAGTACCTGTCCTGAGACCTAAGGTGACTACATGAATGAGGTCACATATGATCCTGCCTTATGCTTTTCTCTTAATAAATAGCTTTACTTAATCTGCTAGCAGTAACCATGGCTTAAATGCACTGGATCAATCCCTATGAGTCAAATTTATATGAACTTTTTGTTCCATTCATAAATTAAGATTATGGACTTAACATAAGGGACAATGATATTTTCAAGAGAAACCCCCTACTCAGAACCTTGGATATGGAAATAATTGAATCAGGAAAGAAAGCTACCTTCTCCATTCAATAGAACAACAAAAGAATCCTTTCTTTTTTAAATGGGCCTTCCTTTATTCTGAAGTTCAATATATGCAGTTTTTTAGTCTATAAAAATCAAATTTTGTCTTTTCCTTTATTTTTTAAAAATCGATATGACAATTAGCTCTGATCCTCCTAGACAGATATGTGATAAAAGTACTGAGTTGAAAATCATTTAAAAAAATATCCCTGCACCTTGGAGAACATTCTTTCTCCACTATTTGTCCAGAGTCTTTATGTTAGATGTTCTGGAATCAGAGGATTAACGTTGTCTGCCATGAACGACTGCCATGGATGATGGGATTTTGCAATGCAGGCAGCTTTGAAATGTTGAGAAACACAGCCACCTGTTGGGCTTAGTCTGGTATCACAGATCTTTCAGTGCAATGGAAAGTTTTTCCATGTCTTTGCAAAGAGAAAAAGGCTGAAAAGCTTTCTTTTTGGGCTGCACTTCACTTGAGGAGTGAGCAAAAACAAAACTGCCAAGAGGGGCTTCAAGCAAGGGTGGCATTAAAATGAATTCAGGAAGTCTAAGGCTTTTAAGTGAGCTTAATGATACAATGGATGAGAGTTAATGCAGGTTGGTTAGAGATAAATGTATGGTAGAAAAGAAATATAGTAATCACTTGATCAACCAAGGATCAGCCAAACAAGAAACATATCCTGACTCCAAAAGAATGCACAGAGAAAATAAATCAAACTTAGAAATTCAGATGTTGCAATTTTCATCTTAACCCGATAAACTCAACTTCATTTGAGAAAGTGAGTCCAGATAAGTAAACTGCTCCAGGGGATGAAGTCAGCCTTACAGATGGATGTTAAAGACCTGAACAAATCTGACAGTCTTGATCACACTTGTTGCTGTAGCTAAAGAGCATGAAGGTAGCAAGGAGTGAGGAGGCTCATTTGAGGCTTCTCTGCTTCCTCTCAAGACAGATAGCATCACTTCTTTTAGCAGTTCAGAAATATTGACTAAAAAGGAGTTTCAGCGATTTGGCACTATTTTAAATTATTGATCAATCGTTGAATAGCTCCTATACCCTTAATACTTGGCTAGACAGTTATGTAAATTCATCATTATAACACCATCTGCCTTCAAGGGGCTCACAAGCTACTTGGGAAGATGACCTATATGCCAAAGGAGAGAAACATTAATTGCTAAACTAAGTAATACTGACTATAATGCAACAGAAATTCAGAGAACAGAAAAGTCTCTAGGCTACAACAGTTGAGAAAGTCATGGAAGACATGAGATTTGAGCAGAATCTTTAGGATGTGACTAAGGGAAAAGGGCAGCTAAATAGTACAGTGGATAGAGTCAGGAAGTCAGGAAGATTCCTGAAGTCAGGAAAACTCATCTTCCTGAGTTCCAATCTGGTCTCTGACACTTACTAGCTGTGTGACCTTAGGTAAGTCGTTTAACTTTTCCTCAGTTTCTTCACCTGTAAAATGAGCAGGAGAAGAAAATGACAAACCACTCCAGTATCTTTGCCAAGAAAACCCCAAAATGGAGTCATGAAGAGTTAGACAAAACTGAAAGATTGAACGAGAGCAAAGTAAAAAGAAAGAAGGAGAGTGCTCCAGGGAAGGGCAATTTAATGAGCAAATACAGGAAGATGTGTCGCGAAGGTGACTGAGGAGATTGGTCGGAGGGTAGATGTTGAGAGCTAGTGGTAAATAAATGGGACTGTTGTTTCTATAATACTATTTTGTCTCTTTGGAGGTTCAAGGACCTCAGATATTGTTACACAAAGGGAAACAATTTGTGAGCCACCATCAGAAGTGCAAAAATTGTTTCAATCTTAAAGAAAGGAGAATGGAGAGGAAGGATAGTTGTGGAATAGATGACTCAGCAGAAAGTATCCTTTCACTCTGGAGATTAGGAGGTTTTAATCTGAGGTTCATGAACTAGAGCAATACAGAGACTGGGAAAAAGAGACAGAGAGGAAGGGATGGGGCAAGGAGAGAGGAAGAGAAGAGAGGGAGGAAGGGAAAGTAGGAGGAAAAAGGAAAGGGAGAGAGTTGTATTCAATATAATTGGATAATTGGTTTCTTTTGTAATGCTAGGTATTTTACTTTATGCACTTAAAAACACTGTTCTTTTTTCACATTTTATTTTTTTAGAATAGCTTTCTATGGTTACATGATTCATGTCCTCTCCCTCCTCTCTCCTCTCCCCATTCCCAAAGCCGACAAGTAATTCCACTGGTTTATACATGTCTAATTACTCAAAACCTATTTCCATATTATTCATATTTGCAATAGAGCAGTGGTTCCCAAACATTTTTGGCCTACCACCCCCTTTCCAGAAAAAATATTATTTATTGCCCCTTGTCACATACTATCACCGCCCCCTTACAGTTATTCACCACCTGCAAATGACCTGCGGCCATCACCGCTTCCCTGGATCACTGCAGCACCCACCAGGGGGAGGTAGCGCCCACCTTTGGGAATCACTGCAATAGAGTAATCTTTTAAAAAACCACAACCCCAAATCATATACCCTTATAACCAAGTGATAAATCATATGTTTTTCTTTCTGCATTTCTACTCTCATAGTTCTTTCTCTAGATGTAGATAGCATTCCTTTTCCCAAGTTCCTTGGGCTTGTTTTGATCATTGCATTGCTATTAGTAGCAGTCTGTCACGTTTGATCATCCCACAATGTTTCAGTTACTGTATACAATGTTCTCCTGGTTCTGTTCATTCCACTCCGCATCAGTTCATGGATGTCTTTCCAGTTCATATAGAAATCAAGCAGTTCATCATTCCTTATAGCACAATAATATTCCATCACCATCATATACCACAATTTGTTCAAACATTCCCCTATCGAGGGACACTCCCTTGCTTTCCAGTTTTTTGCTACAATAAAAGTCACAACTATATATATTTTTCACAAACTTTTTAAAAAATCTCTTTGGGGTACAAACCCAGTAGAGCTATAGCTGGATCAAAGGGCATGTAATCTTTTAATTCCCTTTAGGCATAATTCCACACTTCTTTCCAGAATGGTTGGACCAATTCACAACTCCACCACTGTTGTGAGGAAGATTAGTTAGTAATTAATTAAGTATTAAGGTTGGACCTAGCAGGAAGGGCTGGAGCATTCCAAGATGGAATGAAGGAGCAGGAAGCGGGCTTGGGCTCTGAGAGAGACTCCATTAGTGGTTGGCACAAACTGTTGCTAGCCCTGGGAGATCTCAGAGTTAAGGACACCCTGCATCCTGATTCCCTGGGATCCTGAGTGATGGTGGCTTCTAGTGGACAAGTGGACAAGAACTACAGAACAGCACCAAGTGGAGGAGGAGTTTGGGATCTGGTGGACAGCATCTCAAGCACACTCTCTCTACTTGGATACCTTGGACCATCTTAGCTTTTGGCATCCTGTGATCATCTGTGGATTACCGTGAGAAACCCTCAAAGCCACCCACAGGCCCTTTAGCTGTGCTGGTCAAACCTGGCTGGAACCAGGTTTGAAGCAGCCTCCCAGAGACTCCAGTGCTATTCCTCTGAGCTCTGCCTGTTTAGGTCATTAAGATTAGAGAAGTCAAGTCCTCCCCTTGCCCTGTGGTTTTGCCATTTAGGTTTTAGTGTAGAACTATCCCACCTTTATTTAGGCAAACATAATTAAAACTTTAAAACCTTTTACCTTGCCTGCTGGTTTCAAAGACTCTGGCCTAGTGGTGAGCTGGGTGACAGTTGGCCAACAGCCATTCTTGGCAGTTAGCAGCAGCTTAGCTATGTACTCTGGTCTCTCCCTATCCTGGTCCTGTCTCTCCTTCAACCCAGTATGTGTATACCCACAACCATTTAGATTATATTTTAACATCCCTGGTGCCCCATATCTTTTACACCACCAATGCATTAGTGTCCCAATTCTGCCACATCCTCTCCAACATTTATTATTTTCCTTTACTGTCGTATTGGCCAATCCGATAGGTGTGAGTTGATACCTCAGAGTTCTTTTTATTTGCATTTCTCTAATCAGGAGAGATTTAGAACATCTTTTTCATGTGATTATTGATAATTTTGACTTCTTCATTTAAAAGCTGCCTGTTCATATCCCTTGACTATTTGTAAGTTGGGGAATTAAAAACATTATTCTGATAATGTGTCCATAGGCTTCACTACTGAAGGAGTTCATGACACAAAAAGCCTTTGGTCTTGAGTCAGAGGTCCTTAATTCTCTGGTATTTTATACTTATTTGATCAGGGGAAAGTCAATTAGGCTTTAATTTCCTCATCTATAAAATGAAGGAACTGGGATAAATGGTCTTTAGGGTCCCTTCTAGCTATAGAACTATGATTTGATAGACAGAGATCTATATATTTGGACAGGAAATCCCTAGAAACAGAGGAAGCACAAGAGTGGGATATAGAAATCATCTGGGATTGAGGACCTTTTTCTTTCCTTCCACTGATCTTGAGTTTCAGACTTGCCTGTGGTAAGGCAGAATGTTGGAGTAAGAGCAGTACTATACTGGACCATTGGGTACGCTGGTTGTCATGCTCTCCAAAAGCAGGGAAATTCACCTGCCACAGGACTGAGACTCCCAAGATACCAGGAGGTTACAGGGTACCAGAATTTCTGTGAGCAGAGACTGCTTGACACCAATGCAGCAAAAACAACTCAGATTAATCCTCATTCCAAGTCTGGTAGCTCCAACAGGATTGGGAGTTACCTAACTGACTCTCTGATTTGTCTGGTATATTCCAAGATACAGACCAAGGGTCCTGGTCACCCAGCTCCCTCATCCTATTCCCTGTTCATATTCTATAAGTGCATATATGGTTCAGGAATTCCCTGGTCGCACCTGAAAAATGAAAAGGACAAACAGGAAGAGGTCTTAGAAGATGGATTGATACAGATGGCCTCATGAAGGAACAATCAATTTTTTTCTTTTTCTTCCAGTTTTTACTATGTTCAATAAACTATGTGACTGCAATACCCATTGAGTATCTGAGTACATGTTATAAATTATTGGGAGGTAGAAGAAAGGGAACATGACAAAAGAGGGAAAAGTACAGATACAAGGTGGATATTTTAGATTTATAGATTTCTTAATTTTTGTAATATTGTAATATATCACTTGGGCAATTTGTATGACTCTCTCACACATGGAGACTGATTACTCAGTGCCTTGAACTTGTGAAAGGAGCCCATTTGATGAGAGCTTTAAAGAAGATTCTGGGCCTCTGGCTTCCAGAGAGGCCACTCTGTTCCAAATTTTCTTCAGGACCATAAGAAAAATATTCTGGGAAGAAGCCAACATGCAGAAGACCCAGCACTTTGAACATGTACTTAATTCCAGTTTACTACACTAGAGACTTTTGGGAATTTCTCCTTGAGTGAGATCTGAAATTCTCTCTCTCTCTTTCTCTCTCTCTCTCTCTCTCTCTCTCTCTCTCTCTCTCTCTCTCTCTCTCTCTCTCTCTGTCTGTCTCTCGCTGCATTATCTCACTCCCAATGGAACAGTTCATTCCCTTTTTATTTTTTTTAAACCCTTACCTTCCATCTTAGAATCAATACCGTGTATTGGTTCTGAGACAGAAGAGCAGTAAGGGCTATGCAAAGGGGTTAAGTGACTTGCCCAGGGTCACAGAGCCAGGAAATGTCTGAGGCTAGATTTGAACCTAGCACCTCCCATCTCTGGGTGGGCCTGGCCCTCAATCTACTGAGTTACCTAGCTACCCCCATTCCCTTTTTATATTGCCTGATGTACTTTAATTTCTGTTTTGCTTTGTTTTTATTTGCATAAATAGGATTGCTTGATATTTACTATGTGTATTCATTACAGAACTGGCATTTGGTGACAAACCTTGAGTATAAAGCTCTGTTAAACGATAATAATCAGGAGCACAACTTGAGCCTAAAAATTATTTCTTCTAGATTAGTAATATTTAAGGGAACAAAATGACCATTCTACCCAAATTAATTTACCTATTTAGTGCCATACCTATCAAACTACCAAAAAACTTTTTTACCAAATTAGAAAAAACTATAACAAAGTTCATTTGGAAGAACAAAAGATCAAAAATATCAAGGGAAATAATGGAAAAAAAACGTGAAGGAAGGTGGCCTAGCAGTACCAGATATTAAACTATACTATAAAGCAACGGTCATCAAAATGATATGGTACTGGCTAAGAGACAGAAGGGAGGATCAGTGGGATAAGTGACGTCAACAAGACTGTCTATGATAAACTCCAAAAGCCCAATTTCAGGACAAAAATCCACTATTTGACAAAAACTGTTGGGAAAATTGGAAAACAATATGGGAAAGATTAGGCTTAGATCAACAACTCATCTCCTACACCAAGATAAATTCAGAATGGGTGAATAACTTGAATATAAAGAAGGAAACAATAAGAAAATTAGGTGAACATAGAATAGTATACCTATCAAATCTATGGGAAAGGGAAAATTTTTAAACCAATCAAGAGTTAGAAAAAATTACAAAACGTAAAATAAATAATTTTGATTATATTAAATTAAAAAGGTTTTGTACAAACAAAAACAATGCAACCAAAATCAGAAGGGAAACAACAAACTGGGAAAAAATCTTTATAACAAAAATCTCTGACAGGGGTCTAATTACTCAAATATACAAAGAGCTAAATCAGTTGTATAAAAAAATCAAGCCATTCCCCAGTTGATAAATGGGCAAGGGACATGAATAGTGTTATAAAAGAATAGGGTAATCTGGATAATACCACTATTAGGCTGTAATCTGAGATTAGTAGTAGAGTAGTAGTAGTCATCTGAGATATTAATCTGAGGGAGCTTTGGTTTGGTTCCCTAATGGCTGGTGCAGGGACACCGAGTCCTGCCACCCAGCTGGAGGTTATAACTCTTTATAACAGTGGTCAGTCAGGATCCCTAAAGGTCAATGGATGGGTAACCCTTTCAGGTCCCACCTGGGGTTGATTGATTATTGGTATTGGGTTCTATCAGCCTTGGATAACATTCATCTGACTGCATTGTTCCCTCCCCAAAGTGGTGATGGAGTAACTACTCCAGGAAGGTACTTAATAACTTTATCTATGTTGTTTAACAAGGGAAAGGAATGATCAGGAAAGGGTTGGGGAATAGGTGACCTTATCACTAAATCTATGACAATAATCCCTCAGGACTGTAGGCTGTTCAGTAATGCTGGGCTTGTTCTTCACTTCCTCTGGCTCACCCTGACCACAGCCAAACCAGAGTAAGCAAACTGTTTGGATGCCACAAACATTGATGATTTCTCTCAGCTTCTTACTGCTCATTGTTTTGCCAGTTCTACAGCCTTCAGGAAATGCCACCCTTTACCACCCTCTTCTTCTTCTCCTACCCACTTCCTAGATCCCCTCTGGGCCCCGGGATACTTAAATATCTGGAGATGGTTTAGGTCCCTAAATATCTAGGGATTCAGAGAGAATCAGAGGATCCACAGGTCAATGTTCAAGATCAAATGTCCAAGGAAAGAGTTTAGGCAAAGCTCAGCCAAAGCAAAGCCAAGGTCCCAAAAGACAAGGGGTCAAAGGGGGTTCCTGTCTGGGGCTTCCAGAGTATTTATATCCTTTCTGGCCAACTGCCTTTCCTCCTGACCCCATGGAACTCTGGGAACATTCCAATGTCCACCTGTCAATCAAGGTGTGACTCTCAACTCCCAGAGTTTGAATATGACAATAGGCAATTTTCAGATAAAGAAATCAAAACTATCAATAAGCACATGAGAAAGTATTCTAAATCTCTAATTATTAGAGAAATGCAAATCAAAACAACTCTGAGGTACTACCTCACACCTAGCAGATTGGCTAAAATGACAGAAGGGGAGAGTAATGAATGTTGGAGGGGATGTGGCAAAATTGGGACATTAATGCATTACTGGTGGAGTTGTGAACTGATACAACCATTCTGGATGGCAATTTGGAACTATGCCTAATGAGCTCTAAAAGACTGCCTGCTCTTTGATCCAGCCATAGCATTTCTGGGTTTGTACCCCAAAGAGATCATAGATAAACAGACTTGTACAAAAATATTTATAGCTCGGTTAAGATGGCAGCAGAGTAAGGAGCAGCTGCTCGATCTCTCCTAACCAAAGCATACAGGACTCCTCAAGGGGACAGAAAACCGAATCCAGACGAACAAAGGAACCCCACAACAGGGCGTGGCATTGAAGGTACGCGGAATCGGGGCATTTCCATGCTATAAAGGGGTGAAACAGCTCTCACTAAAACGCAAGAGGAAGAAGCTCCTCCCCACACACACACCACGCACAGTGCCAAGGCCAACGCACAAGAGCGGAAGCAGGATTGGGGCAACCAGTAAATCACTAGCAGCCCAAGGGCTTGTACCTAAGAGCTACTAGACGTGGGACCCCAAGTGGCTGGGGGGCTCACACGGACTTTCCCAAGCTTCTGCACAGGTGAAGGCATTGCCCTGGATAAGGACAAAGATCTCTAATGCAGGGACTTTCCCAAACATCTGCGCGGGTGAAGGCATTGCCCTGGGCGCGGACAAACATCTCCAACAAAGGGACTTTCCCGAGTTTCTGCGCGGGTGAAGACATTGCCCTAGGCGAGGACAAAGATCTCCAGCACAGGCTTGGACCTCGAGTGGGGACCCGGTGCAGATGGGAGCGAGGCTGTGGAAGCAGCCCCTGAGACTGCTGAAGGAGCCTTGGGCAGAGGGGCAGACAGGGGACTACCAGGAGGATTGACCCCAAGGACAAGGAGACCGGAGCCCTCGGGAACTTAGAAAGTGCAGCCAGACCCTGAGTGTGAAGACAAAGCTAAAAAGGGGTGGGGCTAACAATGGCATGCCATAGGGAAGCCCAGAAGAGAAAGATTATCAAGAAGAACTCTGGAACACTCAACAACTTTTACACAGAGAAAATCCAGACAACAGAGGAAGACAAACAAGCATCCAAACCTTCCCAAAACAATGAAAATGGGTCACAAGCTATAGAAGATGTCAAAACTGAGATTTTGAAGAAGATGGAAGAGATCTGGCAAGAAAATAACAGTTTAAAAGGCAGAATTTTGCAATTGGAAAGTGAGGCTCAGAAAGTAAATGAACTGATAAGCAAATCGAACACCAGAAATGACCAGATTAAAAAGGAAAACCAGTCCCTAAAGGCTAGAATTGAACAATTAGAAGCCAATGATCTCTCAAGATAACAAGAACAAATAAAACAAAGTCAAAAGACTGATAAAATAGAAGGAAACATGAAATATCTCAATGAGAAAGTGACAGACCAAGAAAACTGGTCTAGAAGAGACAATTTGAGAATCATTGGTCTTCCAGAAAAAGCAGAAATCAATAGAAACTTGGACTCCATACTTAAAGAAATTATTCAGCAAAATTGCCCTGAAGTCCTACAACAAGAGGACAATATAGACATTGAAAGGATCCATAGATCACCCTCTACACTGGACCCAGAAAAATCAACACCCAGGAATATAATAGCCAAATTCTAGAGCTTTCAAGTAAAAGAAAAAAATCTTACAAGAAGCCAGAAAGAGACAATTCAAATATCAAGGAGACCAATCAGGATCACACAGGATCTGGCAGCCTCCACACTAAAAGACCACAACATGTGGAATACGATTTTCAGAAAGGCAAGAGAGCTGGGCCTTCAGCCACGGATCAACTACCCATCAAAACTGACTATACACTTCCAGGGGAAAGTATGGGCATTCAACAAAATTGAAGATTTCCAAGTTTTTGCACAAAAGAGACCAGGACTAAATGGAAAGTTTGATACCCAACCACAAATATCAAGAGAAAGATGAAAAGGTAAATAAGAAACAGAGGGAAAAGAAAGAAAACTCATATTTTTTTAAATTTGACTCTTTAAGGGCTTAAATAAGATCTAATTATCTGTATTACTATGTGGAGAAATGCTATGTATAATTCTCTGTCGTGAACTCTATTCACTATTAAAATATTCACTATTATAGGAACCAGAAGAATAATTCATAGGGAGAGGACAGGATACTAAATGGTCTAAGATGACATGGGGAATGGGAAAGAGGTGAGGGAATAGTAGGGGACACCAAGAAAAATCTGAGTAATAAGAAAAATAGGATATTCTATTACACACAAAGAGGGCATGGGAAGGGGAGGGGATAAATACTATTATAAGAAGGAGAGGAAGAGAGCATTAAGAGGTAATAACCAAACCTTACTCTCAGTGTAATCAACTCAGAGAGGGAAGAGTAGCTTTATTATCCATTCGGATAAAAAAACTCTATCTAACCCTACTGAGTAAGTCAGAAGGGATAAACCAAAGGGAGCAGGAGAGTGGGGAGGTCAAAAAAGAGAGGGGAGAAGGGGGAGGGAATTCATTAGGCCTTTAAAAACAAAAAGAGGGGAATAACAAGGGAGGGGGTAGAAAGGGAAGTCAATCAAGGGAGGGGACAAGGGATACTGGCTCAAAGAAAACCACTGGTTTAAAAGAAAATAGTGTAAGAAGAAGGGGTGGGTCTAGGGGAGGATACAAAAATGTCAGTGAATGCACAACTGATAATTGTAACTCTAAATGTGAATAGGATGAACTCGCTCATAAAACAGAAGCAAATAGCAGAGTGGATCAGAAACCAAAATCCTATCATATGTTGTCTACAAGAAACACATATGAGGCGGGTGGACATACACAAGTTTAAGGTTAAGGGCTTGATCAAAATCTTTTGGGTGTCAAATGAGAAAAAGAAGGCAGGAATGGCTATTATGATCTCTGACAAAGCCAAAGTAAAAATAGAAATGATTAAAAAAGACAGGGAAGGTCATTACATCCTGATTAAAGGCAGTATAAACAATGAGGAAATAACACTGCTCAATATACATGCACCAAATGGTATAGCATGAAAATTCATAAAGGAGAAACTGGCAGAGCTCAAGAAGGAAATAGATAGTGAACCATAATAGTGGGAGATCTAAATGTTCCTCTTTCAGATCTAGATAAATCAAACCAAAAAATAAATAAGAAAGAGGTAAGAGAGGTGAATGAAGTCCTAGAAAAATTAGATTTAATTGATATGTGGAGAAAAATAAATAGGGAAAAAAAGGAATACACCTTCTTTTCAGTTGCACATGGTACATTTACAAAGATTGACCATGTAATAGGGCATAGAATCATTGCAAATAAATGCAAAAGAGCAGATATAATAAATGGAACCTTCTCAGATCATAATGCAATAAAAATAATAATTAGTAAGGGCACATGGACAGACAAATCAAATACCAATTGGAAATTAAACAATATGATTCTCCAAAACCAATTTATCAAGGAAGAAATCATAGAAACAATCAACAATTTCATTGAAGAAAATGACAATGATGAGACATCCTGCCAAACTCTGTGGGGCACATGCAATCACAAATTCACTGAAAACATATACTAGTAAGTCAAAGATCTCAAGTGCTGATCTAGTAGTAAAAGTATCCTTGCTAAGGCATTCTTTACTTTCCTTCGCCATTTTTTTTCTGGTGAGACAGCATAAACACTTTAAATCTGTCTTTATTTAGAACCTTAAAAGCCCAGGAGATATGCAGTTGAAAAATGTCTATTATTTCCCATTTTATAAAGTAAAGTATACTGTCCTTAGCTGGTGGTCACCATTGACCAAAATGATAATGATACCATAAAAATACAACTTAAAATGAAGTCAAGAAACTTGATTCCTTTGCCAAGATTTGCCATTGATTTGTTTTGCTGATTTTGATTAGTTACCAAGTTTTGTATTTTCCTTTCAGTAGAAGTTGGCAAATAAAGTATGAAATGGATATTGAAAATTTTAGTTATACATATTATGATGGTCAATTTTGAAGCAGGTTAAGAGCACTGGGTGAACTGCTGTGGTTATACCCCAAAGAGATAATAAGGAAAAAGACTTGTACAAAAATATTTATAGCGCCACTGTAGTAGCAAAAAATTGGAAAATGAAGGGATGCCCTTCAATTGGGGAATGGCTGAAAAAATTGTGGTATCTGGTGGTGATGGAATACTGTTGTGCTGAAAGGAATAATGGACTAGAGGAATTCCATGTGAACTGGAATGACCTCCAGGAATTGATACAGAGCTCTTCTATGTTTCTACTCCCTCAGTTCTTTCTCTTAATGCAGATAGCATTCTTTCTCATAAGTACCTCAGAATTATCCTGGATCATTGCATTGCTGCTAGTAGAGAAGTCCATTATATTTGATTGAGCCACAGTGTATCCATCTCAGTGTATAATGTTCTCCTGATTCTGCTCCTTTCACTCTGTTCCTCCTAATAAGCACTTTATTTTTAAGCACCATCTCCCCAAACATATTTTCCCTTCTAGCACTCCCTCTGCCCCTTCTCTTCTCCTTTTCCTTTTTACTTTCCTAATATGGTAAGATAGATTTCTCTACCCAACTGAGTGTGTATTCCCTCTTTGAATCAAATCTAATGAAAGTGATGTTCAAGCATTGTCTGCTACCCCCTCCCATCTGCCTCTCTATTATAATAACTCTTTCTTGTTTTTTATTTGAGATAATTTACCCCACTTATTGTCTACCTTCCTTCTTCTCCCAGTGAAGTCTTCTTTTGGCTTTCTTAATTTTTTTTTGGATAACATCCCATTGTAGTTAATTCTTACTAATATCCTTTCTCTATGTGTATTTCCTCTAATTACCCTAATATTGATAAAGTTCCAAAGTATTACTTTACTTTTTTACTATTGCTATTATTTTTACTACTACTGTTATTTTCCTGTGTAAGAATATAAACATTTCAATCTTATTGAATTCCTGATGATTTCTCTTTCAAGTTTGTCTTCCTATGTTTCTCTTGAATCTTCTGTTTGAATGTCAAATTGTACATGAATTTCTGGTCTTTTCCATAGGAATGTGTTCTCAATTTCATTAAATATCTATTTTTTCTTCTGAAAAATTATACTCATTTTTTGCTGGGTATATAATTCTTAGTTTTAATCCTATACATTTTCCTCTCTAGAATATCATATTCTGGCCCTCTAATCCTTTATGACAGGGGTCGGCAACCTTCTTGGCCGTGAGAGCCATAAAGGCCACATTTTTTAAAATGTAATTTTGTGAGAGCCATACAGTGCTCAGAGTGTGCTCCTGTAACAGCGCCTGAAAAAAATTTACTTTATGGCTCCTGCATAAAAAGCCATATCTGGCCCTCAAAAGAGCCAGATATGGCTCGAGAGCCATACATTGCTGACCCCTGCTTTATGACAAAAGCAAATAAAACTTGTGTTATCTTGATTATGCCTCCATGATATTTGAATTGCTTCTTTTTGACTGCCTGTAGTCTTCTCAACTTGGGTGCTCTGGAAATTGCTTATAATATTCCTGAGATTTTTCACTTGGAGGGGTCTCTATCTGGAGGTTATTGGTGGATTCTTTCAATTTAGATTTTACCCTCTGATTCTAGGATATCAGGGTAATGTTCCTGGAGAACTTCTTGAAATACGATGACCAGGTTTTTTTTTGGATCATGGCTTTCAGATAATCCAGTAATTCTTGATTTCACTCTCCTCAATCTATTTTTCAACTCAGTTGTTTTACCAATGATAAATTTCACATTATCTTCTATTTTTTCATTCTTTTGATTTTGTTTAATTGTTTCTTGATGTCTTGTGGAGTCATTAGCTTCCAATTGCCTGGTTCTAATTTTAAGAAATTATTTTCTTCATTTAGCTTCTTTACCTCCTTTTACATTCGACCAATTCTACTGTTTAAGAAGTTATTTTCTTCATTGAATTTTTGTATAGCGTTTCCCATTTTTGTTCTTTCCCTTGCCAAGTTATTGACTCTTTTTTCATGATTTTCTTGCATTACTCTCATTTGTTTTCCTAGTTTTTCTTCTAATTCTATTATTTGATTTCTAAAGTTCTTTTTTACCTCTTCCAGAAATTCTTTTGACCTGATTCCAATTCACATTTTTCTTTGAGGTTTGACTTGTAGTCATTTTGACATTGTTCTCTTCTAGGTTTGTGTTATGACCTTTCCTATCACTATAATAACTTTCTATAATTAGGTCCTTCACAGCTGGGTAGTTCAGTGGATTGAAAGCCAGGGCAAGAGATGGGAGGTCCTAGGTTCAAATCTGGCCTCAGACAGTTCCCAGCTGTGTGACCCTGGGCAAGTCACTTGACCGCCATTGCCTACCCTTACCACTCTTCTGCCTTGGAAGCAATGCACAGTATTAACTCCAAGACAATGTAAGGGATATATATATATATA
>NC_058132.1:372908856-372923727 GCF_016433145.1 Gracilinanus agilis
AAGAAAGAAAGAAAGAAAGAAAGAAAGAAAGAAAGAAAGAAAGAAAGAAAGAAAGAAAGAGAAAAAGAAAGAAAGAAAGAAACAAAGAAACAAAGAAACAAAGAAAGAAACAAAGAAAGAAACAAAGAAAGAAGGAAAACAAATGAACAGTCTCTGTGGGCAAGGACTGTATTTTATTCATATTTATGGTTCCTTCAGCATCTAGCTGTTCCATGTAACAGATACCTGATAAAAATTTGATGAATGAAGAAGTGAATAAAGCACAATTTCATTTTGTGCCCAGCACACAGGTAATGCTTAATAAATGCTTTTTTTACTTATTTACTGCTAAGTCCAAAGACCACTCAAGTCACAGGCAACAAAGGCACCTCATCTTTTCAGATACATAGAATGACCCATCTTGTTTACCTAAATGGAAGGAGACAGAAAAGAAAGGATCAAAAAATCATAGAACCCTAAAACTGGAAGAGACATTAGAGATAATCTAATCTGACCTCTTTTGAGTGGTGAGGAAACAGACCTAGAAAAGTAAAGTGACTTGTCCACAGCTACCCAAGGCAGGAAGCTGTCGAACTAGGATTCAAAGTGAAATGCTTTGACTTCATACAAAGCATTCCTTCCATAATACCACACTCTCTATGGCCCTGCCTCAGGCAGAAGCAGAAAGCAGCGAATCCATGGTACTTGAGTGGAGTTTTTTGCCTGGAAGAAATACCTTTTTTTATTCTGAATTGCAGACCTATCTGAAAAAGCAGTTCCATCATCCGGTGACTTGTAAATAACTGGCAAGCAAACAGCAATGATTCAGTGACTCTAAATACATACTAGCAAATGCCATTGACAGCATTAGTCAATAACCTCAGTCTGACTTTGGTACTTTGACAAAATGTTAAAGAGAATGACAGTAAACTTGTCTAGACTGTGAAAAGGCCACCTGGTGTCCTCAAACAGTGCTACGCCACGGTGGCTTTTTAAGGAAACCCCACGAGTTGGAACTCTAAACTGAATGGCAACAAGGCCAGTAATCACTCAAGGGGATGGAGGGAGAAGAAACATTCTTTCCCTTGCTGGACAGTTGGCAAGGCCAGGCACTAATCACTGGTAATGCTAGGCCAGCTCCATCTGTAACCTCCCTGTGTGTTCCTGGGGTTATGTGTGCATATTTGCTCGCCTCTGTAAGACTCGTTAGAAGCACAGCTCCTCAGTCTCATGTCCATATTTGTGCATGGAACATTCTATTACACTTTCAGCACCTCAAACAAGAGAGGAAAATAAATCCTCTGTCCCTGGGACAAGCCCACAGCCTCTCTCTGAGCAGGGAACTCAAATCTGAGAGGGAGTTATTCCTCTCTGACAGAGAAATGGCAATGATAAAGTCTTACACTTTGTCTCACAGTCATCCAAAATTTATCTCCTCCACTGCCTGAGAAATAAAGTGACAAAATAAAGAACAAAACAAAACAAAATTAAGTTTAAGTGACTTACAGAAAATGAACCAGGTGTAAAATAAGAAGGGTAAGGATTTATTTTTCCTAAGATTACTGAAAAAAGACTAGATAATTCAAATACAGGGTTATAATTAATGATAATATATACGTTTTCATTTTTCTTGAAAGAATAAACTATAGGGGAGGGGGACAGTGTGATTGAAAAAAAGCACTTAATCTGAAGTCAGGAGACCTGAGTTCAAGTTCTGATTCTGACTTACAACTTGTGTGACTTGTGACAAATCATTTAACATTCCTGGGTTTAATTTCCTCAAATAATAATAATAATAATAAATTATTTTACAAATATCATCTCATTTTATCCTTACAATAGTTCTGGGAAGTAGGTTCTTTTATTATCCCCACTTTACACATGAGGAAACTGAGGCAGAAGTTAAATGGTTTACCCAGTGCCACACAGCAAGTGACTGAGGCTATATCTCAGATTTTACCGACTCCAGATTTAGTTCCCTATTCTTTGAACCACTATATGCCTCATATATAAAATGTTGGGGGGGTGGAATTAAATTACCTTCTAGATCTATGATCCTATCTGTGTTCTTTCCACATAGCTCTTTAAATAGAACCTACTATATGAACATTCTATTATTTCTCAGAATTGTTGAAATGGTTCTGGTTGAATGTATGTGAATAATACATCAATATTGGTTTTGCTGCCTAACTAGAAAAGGAAAAGAAACAATATAGTATTACAGTTCTCAAGAGTAGCTCCTAAGATACCCCTAAGCAGCATAGGGATCATGGATAAGTGGCTAACTTTAGAGACAGGAAGATTTAGATTTGAGACCTACTATGATACATACCAGCAGGGTGACCTTGAATAAGTGCCTTAACATAAGGTAGTTTTCTAAGATTATAAGTTACAGGTGAATTTCTAGTCTGCATTAGTAAAGGCCATTTCTAGTCTGCATTAGTAAAGAATTGGTGTTCTGAAAACATATGAAATTACAGGTTTGAAGAAGGGAAAATAGTTCCCCTATGATATCCCTGGAAAAGTCCCTCCTCCATATGACCATAAGTCTAAGATTTGCTATAATAATTCTGAATACAAAGAGAAAAGAATACTTTAAGCAAAGAATTATATGTGGACCATATGTCCTCATTTCTGGTTCAGAAAATGTGGCTATCTAATCCATACTCTACACTAGTATTCATCAAAAGAAAGATAATAAAATAAAATTCTGGCATGAATTGTATACTGATGAAAAGGGGAGTTTTGTGAGTTTCTGAAATATGTAGAAAATACAAGATTTCATTATGCTTACTTTTGGTTGATTATTTTTCATTGATTTTGTAAAGCAAAGCTTTGCCCTAAAGGCTTTCTTTTCCAACAAGGTATTTCACATCCATACATCAAACTTATTCAATCTTGTAGAAGAGTGGAGATGACCTTGTTCTCCAAATCTTAGATCATAAATATCAGGTGACACATAAACAAGAAACACTGTCATGGAGATCTAGCATAGAGTAAACTCCCTGTGAGTGGTGAGGTCCTCCTGATACTCCTGTTTATGGGTACTAGTTGCATCCTGCCCTGGGACATTCAAGGAATTTTTGGAAGAGACTTAGCTACTTACCCTGCAACTGGGAGAGCACAACTCCTTAGTACACTAGGCTCCTGGAATGCCACTAAACCAACTTTGAAAAATGCAGATCTGGTCTAAATATCTAATTCCATTACTTACAAGTTAATGTTCTCTGCCCCCTGTAGATTTATTGAGCTAATAAAGCATGTAATGACGCTCTAAGAACTATTTATCTATACTTGATTATGCCAGAAAGGTTTTGGTCCCAGGAGTTTCATTCCTTAGTTCCTAGTTATATGTGTATCATAAAATAGACTTGGAGAGCTAGCATCAGTAATATAAACATCATTCTGTAAAAGTAAGTAATTGAACAGATGAAGAGCTAATTTTTTATCCATATGAAATTTAGAGTAGAATTCGATCATGATAGAATATAAAAAATAAAGTAATACAGTGTCAGTTCCTCTTTGGCTGGCTTGCCAAAATCACAATTCCCACTTTGTGACACTAAAACTACCTTGGTCTAGCAGAAGCTATATGTGTAATTGAATTTCTTGGATAAGATATTTTAGAATTCACTTCTTGTAATAAGAATCCAAGTCTGTTTGATGGCATCCTCATTTCTTGGCAGAGATGGCCCTATCCAAGATTGGGAAGGGAGTCAAGTTTGTCTTTGTCACTTAACTCCTGCTTTTTCTTGTCTATCCTATGTGCCAGGGTCTTCATATGGCAAGTTCTGTCTGATTGTGCAGATACTTTCTGTAGTATACCCCATCAACCACTGATAAATGCATATGATAATAGTGGCCTTTTTCTCATCAAAACTTATCTATCCAATATGCCCTATCTCCAGAAGATTCTGCTGTTTAACTGACAATTAGTGGTAATTGACAGCCCCATGTTAGTAGGATACAAGCATGACTGAATATCAAAAACACCTATTTGTGAATATCGGTTTGCCACATTGTAGTCTTTCCCATTTTTTCTGTCTCCTTCTTTAATAGCAAGACCAGTATATTAAGGAGAAGAGGTAGGCTGGAAAGATTTCTCAAACAGAATCAAGCAACAAATGTAGATTTAGAGCTGGAAGGGACCTTAGTGGCAATTCAGTCCAACCTTCCCATTATACTGTTGAGGAAACTGAGGATTAGTGAGACAAATAGTAAGTAGTAGATGTGGGTTTCAAACCAAGATCATGGAGTGAGTTACCCTCCCAGTTTTTTTTCAGTCCTTTAGAGAGTAGCAGCCTTATATTGCAAGACTAAATAAATTAGCTATGGCCCTTCACTAAAAAAAGTAATATTGACTCTGACCATTTTCAGTAGCTGTCTCAAATTCTTGGAACTCTCCCTCTTCTCAACTCTTCTTTTTATCTTTCCTGGTTTCCTTCAGGTCTCAAATAAAGGCCCACTTTCTACCAAAAACAAACAAACAAAAAAAAAAACCTTTCTGGTCCTCCTTACTTTTAATGTCTTTCCAGTGAGATTATTGCCAATTTATCTTGCATGTAACTTATCTGTGCATAGTTGTTTGTATATTGTCTCTTCCATTAGACTGTGAACTCCTTTAAAACATTGACTAGAGTATTTTTAGTAGAGAGGAGAGGTCTGGGTGATATCAGAAATTTGATGAACTGGATAACACATTCATCCAGGGGAATTCAGGGAAGATTGTGTGGAGATAATATTGAACTAGACCTTGAAGGAAGGAGGGATTTCAACAAGCAGAGGGAGAAGTGTAAGGGAGTTCATTCCAGGGATGGGGAATAGTATGTATCTTTGCATGGGGATGAAAAACTGTTTAATGAGAGTGTAATACAAAAAAAATAGTCTAATTTGGCTGAAACATAGAAGAAGGCATAAAGGGGAATAATATGAGAAAAACTAAAATGGTGATTTGGAGACAAATATTGGAAGCTCTAAATGTCAAGATCAGAAGTTCCTAATTTTTTAGTGTTTAAGTAGCACAGTGGATAGAGGGTGAGATTAAGTATGGAAGATGTAAGGTAGAATCCTGCTTCAAACATTCACTAGTTATGACAGATATCATGGGCAAGAATAACACAGGACAGTGTGAGGATGAAACAAGAAAGCAAACAATTAGAAACATCTTCCCTGAATCAATACTGAAAGCTCCACAATTCAATCCATAGTCAAGAAAGTACCTGAGGAGGACACTCCAGAACATTAAAATTCCAGATATTATTTCAAATTTTGGAGGGCATTAATTCTGCTAGTTTAACAACTTTATTTCTTAAGGCCTCCTGGTCAGTCTCACTCTTTTAAGTGGAAAGAAAAGGTCCACATTCAGCTCCTGAACTCTAATCCCACTCCTACCTCTATGAAATGAACAAATTGATTAACTACCTCTTCTTTGGACCTCTATTTCCTTTTCCAGTAAAATATAAGCTCCTTGAGAATAAGTATTGTTTTATTCTTTTCTCTGTATCCCCAGAACCAATCACAGTACTTTGCACATGATAAACACTTCTTACATTCTTGTTGAAATGATTATAATCTGAATTAGATTATTTCTAATTTAGAATTTCCTTTAATTAATTCATTTGAAACCTTAATTCTAATTTTTCTTCTGTTCTCAATCATTTGATTACTTGGGAGAGAAAGGTATAAATTAGACAATGGAAAAATTCTTACCTCCATGTTTACCAATGGGGAGATTCTCAGATAAAATTATTTATACAGGATCCCACAGCTAGTAAGTCCTAAGTCTTGTTATTCCAAACACAGTGTGTTCTTTCTTCTATAACAGACTTCCTTGTTCCCCATAGGAAAGAGAGCATTTTGTAACATAGTAGTTGGATAATCTATTAAATTTGTAATCAAGAAGACCTAGGTTCACATCCCACATTTGACACTATCATCATGTCACTTAATTTCCCTAAACTTTGGTTTCCCCATTGATAATACATGTAGTATATATTTAAAGGATTGTTATGAGGTTCAAAAGAAATGACTAGCCAACCTTTAAAGGTGGCTAGATAGCACAATGGACAGAGCACTGGAACAATAATCAAGAAGATTTGACTTCTAATCCAGCCTGAGACAGTTGCCAGTTCTATGAGCCTGGGCAAATCAATTAAACTCAGTTTCTTCATCTGCAAAATGGGGTCAATATAAGTCTCTGTTGTTCAGTCCTTTCAGTCATGTTTGACTCTTCTTGATTGCATTTAAGATTTTCTTGGCAAAGATACTAGAGTAGTTTGTCATTTCCAAATCCAACTCATTTTACAGATGAGAAAGCTGAGGCAAATAGGATTAAGTGACTTGTCCAGGGTCACATAGCTAGTAGATGTCTGAGATTGTATTTGTACTCAGGTCTTCCTGATCCTAGGCCCGGAGTTCTATTCATTGTGCCACCTAGTCACCCAATAATGTTCCTTATCTTCAAGAATGTTTATGAAGATGAAATATTTGTAAAGCATTTTGCAAACCTTAAAGCACTATATAAATGTTAGCTATTAAAAACACTTCATAAATGTCAATTTTTGTTATTTCTTTGCCACTATATGGTCTTCTGCTTAAGTTTGTTATAAATTAAAGGAAAAGATTTATTATTCCTCTAGAATGATACTCCTCATAACAATGCACCTCCCTTTCATGGTGTAGATTTGGTTTCTTCACTTTCCATCAACTGTGGTGAATTCTTAAGTGAAATTCTCTTCAAGGAGATGCCTCTCTTTCCTTGCTGAATTCTCGTGTACTTTCCAATGATTCAGTCTAACATTCTTTCCTACTAAAATTCCGCGTAATCACTGAAGAAATATTTGCAGTACCCATGGCCTGAAATGATCGTGTCAAAACAATTATCTACTGCTCTAGGTAACTGACTCAGCTTCTTCATAGTCCAAGATAACCCTGAACAGCGTAACAATGGAGGTTCTGAGTTGTGGGGTATTTTTGGTTTCTTTTATTTTTTTCTGGTCATCAGTCCTCTGAATATATTTTGCTTTTCCAAATAGTAATAAGGAATGGTTCATTCTTAACTTCCCTACCACCAACTGTGAAAATGAATATAAAAAAGATTTCATAGGAAGCACATGAATATTCTAAGAGTTATTTAATAGTTTCCAGTTTGTGACTATACTTATAAAATCAAAATGCTGAGATATGTTTTATTTCACTTCATCACATCAAGAGGCTCCCAAGGTACTTTTGATGACTAAATTAATTGAGTGCATGGAAAAAAAGGACAGATTTATTCTTCTTAGATTTCTTTTGCATTTTATTGCTCCTCCCTTCCATATAAACATTCAGAATTTAATTTAGCAATGAAAATTTCATCTTAAGTCTGGAAATAAATGTGCAGTCTATTATCCAAAACTTTTAACATCATGTAGGAATATTTTATTAATCCCCTTCAGGTTAGAATAGCATACTCAGTTTTTTCCTAAGATGGTTGTTGTTCAAGTCCTTTAAGTTATGGCCAACTCTTTGTGACCCCATTTGGGGTTTTCTTGGCAAAGATAGTGAAGTGGTTTGCTAGTTTTTTCTCCAGCTTACTTTACAGATGAGGAAACTAAGGAAAACTGGGTTAAGTGACTTGCCCAGGGTCATATATTTGTAAGTGAAGAAGGTCAGATTTGAACTCAACAGGATGAGTCTTTGTGACTTCAAGCTGGGCACCTTATCCACTGTACCACCTAGCTGCCCTTTCTTAAAATAGACTGCTTTTTTTTCCTTTTTTTATAAATTATTGTTGCTTCTACCTGCTTTAACTATGCCTCCTTACTTAATTCTAGAATGAATTCAATGATATTTCATCATCTCTCTACCTTCTTCACTTAGAAAAGTAAGATTTTATCCATCAAAACTGACTGGTCAATTGTACACAGAGGCTGATATATTAAAATCGAATGTAATGGACTTCTGTACCAGCAGCAATACAATGACCCAGGACAATTTTGAGGGATTTATGGTAAAGAACGCTACCCACATTCAGAGGAAGGACTGCAGGAGAAGAAACATATAAGAAAAAGCATGGGTTGGGGTGGACATGATTGGACATGATTGGGGATGTAGACTCGAAACTACCACACCAATGCAACTATCAACAATTTGGAAATAGGTTTTGATCAACGACACAGGATAAAACCAGTGGAAATGTGCGTTCAGCTATGGGGGGGGGGGGTGCGGGGGGTGAAGGGGAAAGTAGGGGCACAGCGCATGTAACCATGTTAAAAACGAATATTAATAAATGTTTAAAAAATACTGACTGGTCAAATTTCTTCAGGATCAGAAGCAATTTACCACCCAGCCTTATTCAATAAAGTCTAGTAACTCCTTATTACCTCCAGTATCAAATATAAAATTTCTGTTTGACTTGAAAAATCTTTCATCCCCAGGTTTCTTCCTACCTTCCTAGCCCTTTTATACTTTACTTCCCATCACAAAGTATTCAATGATCCAGTGACACTGGCATCCTTGATGATCCTTAAACAAGACACTACCTCCTGACTCTCTGAGATTTTTGCAGTTCAGTGGATAGAGTACTGAGTCTGGAGTTAGGAAGATCTAAGTTCAAACATGGTCTCAGATACTTACTAGCTCTGTGACCTTGGGAAAATGACTTAACCTGCACCTGATTCATTTTCCTCAGTATTAAAATGGAGATAATAATAGCACCTACCTCCCAGGATGGTTGTGAAGATGAAATGAAATGTCCATAAAGAATTTAGCACAGTGCTTGGTACATAGGAAATGCTTAATAAATATTTATTTCCTTCCTGCCTGCCTTCCATTCCTAGAATTCTCTTCCTCCTTACCTTTATCTTCTGACTTTTCTGAGTTCCTTTTAAGATTCAGCTCAAATTCTGCCTCATTTCTCCCATGGTCTCTATCTAACTACCAAGTACATATCTTCCAACATTACCTTCCATTTACATAGCATTTATTTGTATGTGGTCCTCCTCTTTAGAAAGTGAGCAACTTGAGGGCAAAGACTTTGTTTTTTGTCTCTCCTTGGCTATTAATTGGTTAACATATGCCTATTGACTTGACTTCATTACTCATCAAAACCTGAGTTATCTAAAGCTGTCCTTGGTTTATTTTCATAGCCAATATCACTTATTGTTGGAGGGAGGATAGGGGAGGGAAGGACAGGTATAGGAATAAAAGGTCCAAGAGACTGATATAGCCATTAGACTACTTAAAATACAGTTGACCCTTTAGCTGATCTCACAGTGGATATTGACTCCTGTGGGTGTCATTGTATTACCATATAAACTATTCCACTCAAAGTGACTAGAATGATTTGCTGTGATCATAAATGGCAATTGATCCAAAATGGAAAATTTGACTTTAGGGGATAAATCAGATCTGGAATAGTTGCTGCAACCAGCAGAGCTCAATGTAATCCCAGCTGACAAGAACCTAGTCATTCAGAACCATCTGTCATTACTAAAAATTTGCCTGACAAACAGCTGGAAATTGAGGAGATGCCCATTAATTTGGGAATGGCTGAAGAAGTTCTATTATATAATCGTAATGGAATACTATTGTGCTGTAAGAAATGATAAGCAGGAGGATTTAAGAAAAACCTAGAAAGACTTACCTAAAATGACACAAATTATAGGAAATAGAACCAGGACAACGTTGTACACAATAACAGCAATATTGTACAATAATCACCTACTGTTGAATATTGAATGACTCAGCTATTCTCAACAATACAATGATTCAAAACAATTACAAAGGCTTCATGAAAAATGTTCTGCCTAGTCAGAGAAAGAACTCATGAAATACGAATGTAGACTGAAGCATACAATTTTTCACTTTATGTTCTTTGTGATTTTTTTATGAGTATTCTTCCACATCATGATCAATATGAAATATGTTTTGTATGATCCTATATCTATAACCTAGATTAAATTTGATTACTGTCTGAGGGAAGGGGATGAGGCAGGAAGGAGAGAAAGAATTTGGAACTCAAACTTTAGAAAACAAATGCTAAAAATTATTTTTATGGGTAATTAGAAAAAAATAAAATCTGTTAAAAACGAAGAAAGAAGGAAATCTGCTCACATTCAAAGAAGGTCAAAATACTCTATCTGAGATAAACAGAGAAGAAGAAAGGTAAGTACTAGAATATAAGTTTGTGGAAACAAGATTATGGAGAATGATAAAAGGTGAACAAACCAACTAATGAGAGACAGAGCAAAGTCCAAACCAAAACAAAACCAAAACCAAAACCAAAAAACAAACAAACAAAAAAACAGAAGAAGCTCCTGAAAACAGAAGAGTCAAAAGCAGGGTGGAAATGTTGGAGGAAGAAGTTTGGTCAGGGAGAAGATGAAATTGTCCAATGATAGGACTATGTGGTTTATGACAACCTCACATCCCACCACCACCCTTTAAATGA
Source organism: Gracilinanus agilis (assembly GCF_016433145.1). Classification (NCBI taxonomy): domain Eukaryota; kingdom Metazoa; phylum Chordata; class Mammalia; order Didelphimorphia; family Didelphidae; genus Gracilinanus; species Gracilinanus agilis. The sequence goes on from NC_058132.1 coordinate 372,919,268, forward strand.
ATTGGACAATATGGTGGTCATGCTCCTTCTGGTGTTTTGGATCTGATAAAAGAATAGTATAGCTGGGAAAGAACTCATTAATTTTATGCATGTAGTTCAAGCCTTTTGGACAGAACAGTGTTAAAATGGCATTCCTTTTATCACTATAAATGATTTTTCTTTATAAATGTTTTCTTAATGAATAAAGTGTCTGCTTCTTTTATTATATTTGTATCCCCAATGTCTTGTCTAGTTTCAGACACTTAGTAAATGCTTTTGACTGACTAATAGAAGTACTAAAACAGTTCCTTGAAAGAATAGTTCAGGATGATCTTTCAAAACAATAAGTATCTATTGATCGGTATAATATCCCAACTCCCTTTAACTCATTCTCCAGAAATTTTCTAAAACAATTGTTAATTGTCCCAAACATTCATTTTTATATGAATGTTTAATCCACCATTTTATTGTTTAACTAGATATAGAAGCAGAATTATATTGCTGACTTTGTGGCATGACATATATTCCCAAGATTACCCAACACCTAAATATAAGACAATGTATTAGATCCACCTTCTCTTGTATCCCTGCCACATATTCACCCTGCCTTCAGGGTGAAACATTATCCACAATAAAGGGTGAGACAGGACTTGAATTTTTGATTACGTGTCTAGTACCCTGTGGTGTCAGAGTGTCTGATCTACCACCATTAAGGCCTATCATATAAGCCAAAGAGTCATAGTGGAACAAGGATTCTATGTGTCCCTCCAGCTTTTGTAGGATTATGTGTTAATAATGACCGAAGGAGATAGTGTCAGCACACAGTCAAGAAGAGAAAAGGAGAAGGGGTCCCTGGCAGCAAGGTCAGAGATAGGATTTAGGGTAGGGAGGGGGCAAGGAAGGATATCCTACTTGTCAAGCCTGTACAATGAATTCTGTAAAAAGCTGATTTTACAACAATAGATTTGAACACAAATATTGGTTCTGAGCCAAACTCTCTCTTTTGAAATGTCAAAGAAAAACTAGGCAGCACTGGTCTCCATCCTCTATATTCACTTCTATAAACTTGACCTCAAGTAGCTTCTCTGCTCCCATATTCTCCATCTTTAAAGATTATCCAGTAAGTCTCTCTTAATTGAGGAAGCCCTTGGCTTGGTCTAGGTATCAGGGATCATCTCCATCCTTTAGAAAATAAAGCCAAGGGGCAGCTGGGTAGCTCAGTGGATTGAGAGTCAGCCCTAGAGATGGGAGGTCCTAGGTTCAAATCCAGCCTCAGACACTTCCCAGCTATGTGACCCTGGGCAAGTAACTTGACCCCCATTGCTCACCCTGTTATGTGGAGACAGAAAGCATGGAATCCCTGCAAAGATACAGGGACAGCCTCACCCAGAATTCCAGGGGACCCCCCTGGAGAACTTTGGGTGAGGGGGCAGTTGAGAGGAATTGGCAGTTACTTTGTGGAGGTTGAAGTGAGCAGACACCCTGCTTACTACTCCACACTTGGGGGTTCACTTGAGAGGCCATAGTGGCATAGCCAGTGTGGTTACTACATAGGGATTAGCCTGTTTAATAGGGTTAGTTTATATCAACTTCAATACAACAAATATTTAGTGATTAGAGAGTAAAGATATTCATTAATAGCAAGAGAGCCAGTTTTAGTTAAGTGCCTCATCCCCTCCTGGGAGGGGGGAAGGGCAGCTTCAACCTAACAGTTCAGGGTCACCTTTCATTATCCTACAACCCCCATTAACCTCTCTAGTTTTCCTTGTTATTACATAATATAAGCTATACCTTCAAATCTGTGCCTGGAAATTTTGGGGGGGAATACTCACCACTCAGTCTGGACATCAAGTTTGAATCCTGTCTGCTGCCAGTTTAAGAAGATCATCTCTGTCCTCAACAGGTATATAACTAGCTTCTGTTTACTCATCTATCAGACCTGTGAGGAATATAAATTAAAGAAAAGGAGTTTCATTGGGGTTTCAGCCGTAATAGAAACTTACCAGGAGAATCTTATTCAGTCTCTATCTTCCAACTGAAACCAGCAACTGTTTAAGGGGGAGGGGTTTGAGATCCAGGAGTGTTTTACCCCCTCCTTCCTCACTGAAGCCTGTCAATCTGTGGCTCTTGACTTGAAGCTCTATTTGGCCCTGACACATTTATCTGCTTCTCCAAATTATCTGTTATTATCATCATAACAACCCTTACCACTCTTCCACCAAGGAACTAATACACAGAAGTTAAGGGTTTAAAAAAAAGAACAAAAAAAGAAAGAAAGAAAAGAAAACCAAGATGGTGGAGAAGTTACATGGATCTATCTGATCTCTACCAAATTACCCTACAAAAAACTATAATATAATGCCTCAGAACAAATTCAAAAACAGTATAACCCACAAAAAGATAGAATAAAGTAATCTTTCAACCCAAAACAACTTTGAAGGCCAACATGAGGGATTTTAGGACATCAGGGTAGAAGTGGAGTTCAAAACAGTGCACCAGACTGAGCCCCAATGTAGCAATGGACCCTGGGGACAGCTGAATCAGCAGCAAAGACTTCCAGAGCTCTTAGCTGCAAAGGGTAAGGGGATGTTGGACAACTACTTAGAAGGATATTTCAGAAGTCCTTTTGCTGGCTCTGAGTGCAAGATTTTTGTGTCATTGCCTTTATTCAAAACCATATCTCAGTCCATGGGCATAGTCTCAGGTGAAGGAAGAGCATTAGCACACACAGAACTTGCAACCATAGGGGAGCAGGGAACTTTGGTCACAGTTTCAAGGCAAAAAAAGAGTGCTTGTGATTACTCAAAGACCAATGCACAGACTAGAAGAATATTAAACACACCTCTCCTTTCATCATGCCCCCTTGGAAGAACTGAAAGCAGATAGACCCTGTAGGAATATAAATTAGGGACAGTCTAGTTTCTAGAGTTAGTTAAAGGAAGGGAAATTTGAGATAAACCCTAGGAGAGGTTCTGGGAAGAGAAAGGAATTGTGGGAGTCTGAAGTGAAAATAACTGACTTCACTTTCTTCTTGGATCTACACCAAGATGGGAGGAGATTTTGACTCTCTACCTGAATTTCCACCAAGATGAAGGAGGGATTTTGCTCTAAGAGATTTTCCATGGGAAGTCAAGATTTCATGGAGAAATCTTTGACTTCTAGGTAGAGAATTTATTTGGAGGAAACCATTTTCCCTGAGTCCAAAGATCAGCTGCCAGGGGTCCATCTACCAGAAATCCTCTTGGGCTAAGGTAATCCAAAGATTTTTCATCTGGACTTTATGTTACTTAGTGCAGCCAAACCCAGGCTATTCCTTTCTTCTGGTAATCACTAGGATAGAGTCAGAGAGTTTTGGGGGTGGGGGATTCTTAGGTAGAACCAGTTGCTGTAAGCAAGGCCTACACAAGAAACAGAAGGCTCTCCTTACTCAGGAGACTTAGAAGTTGGGTGGAGTTAATTTGAAGAGTGCTAGGGTCCTACCTACCAGTTTCCTTTATTCCCTTTTTAAAATAAACTTTATAAGACAAGTGTTTTTGTGCTTCACTGGCCCTGGGGAGTTCTTAGGTGGGTTGGACCATTCATCATTACAAACCCCAGAGCCAGCTCTAAAGGCCACTATACAATGAGCCTGAGCTTGGAATAATGCTCCCTTTGTCACAGGTTCAGAGTCCAACTTTAACAGGTTTTTTTTAATTAAAAGAAAAGAAAAAGGCTGGGAAATGAGCAAACAAAAAAAGAAACAACATAGGTTATTTTGATGACAAAGAAAACCAAAACACAAACTCAGAAGACAACAAAATCAATACTACTACATCCAAAACTGCCAAGAAAAATATGAATTTCTCTCAAGCCCAAAAAGAATTAATTGAAGAGCTCAAAAAGCATTTTAAAAATAAAATAAGAGAGAGATAGAATAAAAATTGGGAAGAGAAATGAGAGTGACACAAGAAAAACATTAAAAAGAGTATACAGCTTGGTAAAGGAGGCACAAAAAAACTGAAAAAATTAATACTTTAAAAAAACAGAATAAGCCAATTGGTTAAGAAGCACAACAATCTAATAAAGAGAAGAACTTTTTAAAAGGCAGAATTGCAGATATGAAAGAAGAGGTACAAAAATTCATTGAGGAAAAGAATTCTTTACAAAGTAGAATCAGACAAATGATAAAAGAGATACAAAATTTCACTCAAGAAAATCATTTCTTAAAAATTAGAATTGGATAAGTGGAAGTGAACATCTCTATGAGACATCAAGAAACAATCAAAGTCAAAAGAATTTAAAAATAAAAGAAAATGTAAACTATCTCATTGGAAAAACAATTGGCCTAGAGTGTAAATCCAAGAGAGATACTCTAAGAATTATTGGACTACCTAAAAGCCATGATCAAAAAAAAGATCCAAAAAAAGGAAGGAAGGAAGGAAGGAAGGAAGGAAGGAAGGAAGGAAGGAAGGAAGGAAGGAAGGGAGGGAGGGAGGGAGGGA
>NC_058132.1:372924005-372972008 GCF_016433145.1 Gracilinanus agilis
GAGAGAGAGAGAGAGAGAGAGAGAAAGAAAGAAAGAAAGAAAGAAAGAAAGAAAGAAAGAAAGAAAGAAAGAAAGAAAGAAAGAAAGAAAGAAAGAAAGAAAATTTCAAGGAAAATTGCCCTGATATTCTAAAACTAGAGAGCAAAATAGAAATTGAAAGAATACACTAATCACCTCTGAAAAAGATCCCAAAAGGATAACTCCCAGGAATATTATAGCCAAATTCCAGAATTCAAGAAAGAAATATTAAAAGTCACCAAAAAGAAATAATTCAAATATGGTGGAGCCACAGTCAGAATAATACAAGATTTAACATTTCTGCATTAAATGATCAGAGGGCCAGGAACATGATATTCCAGAAGGAAAAGTAGCTAAGTTTTAAACCAAGAATCACTTACTCAGCAATACTAAGCATAATTCTTTAGGGGGGAAATGGGTATGCAATGAAATAGAGGAGTTTTTAACATTCCTGATGAAAAGAACAAAGCTGAGTGGAAATTTTGATTCTCAAATACAAGACTTAAGAGAAATCAAAAAGACATTCAATGAGGTTAAACTGTGTACATCCCTACATGGGGAGATTATTTTTGTAATTCCAAAAAACTTTATCATTATTGGGGCAATTAGAGAGCATATACATAGATAGAGGGTGCAGGCATGAGCTAAATATGATGGGGTAATATAAAAATTTTCTATTAAATTAAGACATAAGAAAGAGAAATGCATTGGGAGGAGGGGGGAGGGAAAATAGAATGGAGTAAATTTTCTCACATAAAAGAGGCATGAAAATGCTTTTACAGTGATGACGGGAAACACATGAACCTTAGCCTCATTGGAATTGGCTCAATGAGGGAAGAACAAACACAATCGATATCAGATTGGCTATTATGACAGAAAAGGAAAATGACAAAATTTGGAGGGGATGTGAGAAAATTGAGACACAAACGCACTATTGGGGGAATTGTAAAAGGATGTAATCATTCCAGAGAGCAATTTTGACCTATACCCAAAGGGCTATAAAATAGTACATACCCTTTGACCCAGCAATATTATTGCTAGGTTTGTAATCCAAAGAGATAAAAAAAAATGAAAAAAGGAAGGACATATATGTACAAAAATAGGGAAAAGAATTGGAAATTGAGAGGATATCTATCAATTAGGGCAAGGGTCGGCAACGTATAACTCTCGAGCCAGATATGGCTCTTTTGAGGGCCAGATATGGCTCCTTCTGCAGGAGCCATAAAGTCAATTTTTTTTCAGACACTGTTGCAGTAGCTTGTACTGTTATAGGAGTGCGAACTGTGAGCACTGTTCGGCTCTCAAGGAATTACATTTTTAAAAATGTGGTGTTTATGGCTCTCACGGCCAAAAAGGTTGCCGACCCCTGAATTAGGGAATGGCAGAGTAAGTTAAAATATATGATTATAATGGAATACTATTGTGTTGTAAGAAATGACAAGCAGAAGGAGCTCAGAAAAACCTGGAAATACTTACATGAGCTGAAGCAAAATGAAATAAGCAGAACCAGGAGAGCATTGTACACAGTGATAGAAACATTGTACAATGAACAACTGTAAATAATTTAGCTATTCTCGGTAATACAAAATGATCCAAAACTACTACCCCCAAATGACTCATGATAAAAATATCGTCTGCTTCCAGGAAAAGAATTGATGAAGTCTGAATCCACAACAAAGCAAACTTTTTTCACTTTCTTTCTTAACTTTTTTTATTTGTTTACTTCCACTAAAGTACTAATATGGAAAATTTTTTACATGATTGCACATGTAAAACCTATATGAGATTACCATCTCAATCAGACGAAGGGAGGAGGGGTAAAGGAGGAGAAAATATTCTTTGAAAAATGTTGGAAACTGTTTTTACATGTAATTGGGGAAAAATAAAATGAAACTTTTTTTAAAAAAGGAAGTAATGTGTGGCTTGAGAGCTAAAACTTGATTCTGTTTAATTCCAAATGTTTTCAAGGGATTTTTCCCCTTCAAAAGCCAGTCCAGATTTAGCTATCTGGAAATTTTCTTTTTCTTATCCAACTTCAAATGACCTTCTATGGCTCTCATCCATTAATCTGTAAGTCTAAAACTTTTCTATTCTTCCTCATTGTTCCTATCTCTCTCATATATATCCCTAATAACTTCTAAGAATAAGAAGACTTGAGTTCTAGTCTCAATTCCACAACATGCTTGGTTGGCCTTAAGCAAAATAATCTCCTAAGACTGATTTTTTTTATATTTAAAATATAAACAAAGATTCTGTCTAGCTCATTTCTTGAATCAAATATTACATATAAAAGCAATTTGCAAATTCAAAAGTACTAGCAAATGTAAGGGTTTTTTTGCTATTTTCTGTCACTGCAATGCCTCCTCCAGTGTATTATCAGAGAGTAAAGAAGACTCTGTTTTCTAAGGAAATTCATTTGGAAACATTTCAAACCAGGGATAAACTGTATCTGTTATCCCAGGACCAACAGAACTGAGTTCAAAGAGACTCGTCACCATCAGATCCACATTAAAGTAATTATATAATTGGACACAATATCTCATGAAACTTTTTCTTAAGGTACCCTGTGGTCTTGTCAATCCTCATCACATCAGGCAGGTGATACACTGAAAAGGGTCCAGAGAAGGGCAACCAGAAGGACAAAGCATCTCAAGTCTAAAAAATGAGGATCATTTAAAGAAAGAGAGGATGTTTGTCCTAAAGAATAGAAAGGGTGGTTTTAGCTATTCTGTACATAATAATACTAGAAAGGCTGTCATGTAAGAGAGGGATTAGGCATGACTCCAAGGAACAAAACTAAAAACACTGGGGAGTAATTGCAAAAAGACAAATAATAAGAAAAAACTGGCTAGAAAACAAGACACTCCAAAAGTAGAATGGATGGCCTCAGGAGACAGGGAGTTCCTTTTGGAGGGAGCTAGACAAATACACTGGATAGCCATTTGCTGAGGTGTTATATTGATGAGTAATAATTTGATATGAGTTAGACCAAACAATCTTTCAAGTACCTTCTTAATTCTGACATTCTGTGTGGAGGAGTCACAGTCAGCAGCAGTGGCAGAAGCATTCATACCGTTGTAATTACATTTCTTTTAATTAAGTATTGAAGTAAGAGCTCACATTTATAATATACCTTAAAATTTCTAAAGCTCATTCCCCACAACAATCCTATGGATGAGACAGTGTAAATATTATAATACCCATTTTTACAGATGAGGAAACTATCTCAGAAAGAACAAGTGATTTGACCAAGGGTATGCAGCTAGAAATTATCAAAGTCTGGAAATGAAGTCTCCTCTTTCTCTGTTTCTAGAATTCTTTCTGCAAAACCTTGCTTTGTATTCTTATCCTTATAATTATATTAACACTCACCCTATCCCCAACCTACCACATGAATTTTCTGTATATTTTCCCCATTTCTATACATTTTTAAAGTAAGTTTTCTGTTCTGAGTTCAGTGTCATTTAGTTCATGCAAATTAATTCCAGTGCTTGCTTAGCACAGTGCCTGACACTTCATAAATGTTTTTAGTCTTGATGTGACTTGGCTCCCCAAACACAAGTTAACTCCCCTTTTATGTCACAGGGGTCTGATTTTGCAAATGCAATTTGAAATGAAGTCCTCACCTCTAGCTATCTCCTCCTAATTCAAAAAAGAAGAACATTGTTCATTCTCTCAGTCAGCAATTCTCAAACTTTTTGGCTATAAAACTATTTAATAATTTATTCTTAAAAATGATTGAAGGGGGCAGCTGGGTAGCTCAGTGGATTGAGAGCCAGGCCTAGAGACGGGAGGTTCTAGGTTCAAATCCGGCCTCAGACACTTCCCAGCTGTGTGACCCTGGGCAAGTCACTTGACCCCCATTGCCTACCCTTACCACTCTTCCATCTATAAGTCAATACACAGAAGTTAAGGGTTTAAAAAAAATTATTGAAGACCAGAGAAGCTAGATGGCTCAATGAATTAAGAGAGAGGCCTGGAGAAAGAAGGTTTTAGGTTCAAATATGGCCTCAGACACTTCTTAGCTTGTGTGACCCTGGGCACATCACTTAACCCCATTTGCCTAGCCTTCTGTCTTAGAGTTGCTACAAAGTATAAGAAAATTATTAAGGACCAAATTGGGGGGTTGTTTATGTGGATTATATCTACTAATACTTACCATACTAAAAATTAAAACTAATAAAAAATTTTTAAGTTTACTTTGTTAATTCATTTAGAAATAAGATAAGCCCATTACATGTTGACATAAATGGCATTTTTAAAAAATAACTATTTTTGAAAACAAAAATATTTAGTGAGAATTGAGACTTTTTTTACATATTTTTGCAAATCTGTTGAATTTGTGACAGTAGAAGATAGCTGGATTTTCACATATTTCTGCAATCAATCTGTTCTTGTTGAAGTATTTAAAGAAAATTCTGCCTCATATGTAGTTGGAAAAGGAAAGAGTATTCTATTTTGCAAATGTCTTAAGTGTCATCATCAGCTTTGAGAAACAATTTTCTAAGATGAAAAGGAAGAATTTTCTCCCCAGAGTGAGAAATGCAAACTCTTCCTAGCTAGAGAAAAATTAGTTTGGTCTTAATACACAAGCAGTTCCCTAGGAATGAACTGCTCATTTATGTAAACAGAACGAACTCTCCAAGGGCACAAAGACACTGTCTCAGGAAGTAAGCTTTAGAGAGGGATATATGAGGCTATGTGAAGAAATGTAATGATGAGTATGGAAAGGGGAAGGGAGGATGCAGAAGAGGGACGTGACTGAACTTGTAAAAAAAACAAATATTCTGTTTAAGAGAAGCCATCATTTTCAGTCCTCATAATAATAGTTCAGTCTAAAATCAGGAAAACAGTGTGTTCCTAAAAGTTTCTTTTTTTGGAGATATTCCAAGGAGGGGAATTGACGGTTCCAGACGTTCCCCAGCAGAGGGAAGCACTGTCCTAGAGAAGAAATAACAAAATCCTTTTAGTTTGGAAGTGCATTTTTTAGGAATGCACTTCATCAATTTATTCATCTACTAGGTATGCAAAAGAAAGAAATCTCTTTCTTCACTTCGTTCATTCATTGAGTATCCAACTACTGCTTAATATTCTGTACCTTGAGTGCAATCTATGGAAAGAGAAAAAATAAGTAGGGAATGGGTGGAGGCCAGTCAGTACTAAGGAGGCAGGGAAAAGGAGAACTAAAAAAATAGCATGGGGTATCATTGGAAGGACTACTTCATGGTATCAAGAATCTAGAGTGGAAAGGGATTGCATGGTCCATCCGGTCCAAGCCCTCTCATTTTTCAGATGAGCAAATTTAGATCCTAGATGGCTTAACACAAGGTCTTACAGGTAGTACAAATAAAAGAGAATTCAAAGGCTGTTCCTCTCGTCCAGAGCCAATGTTCTTTGCGCTTTTGACTGAATATTATACAATGGCTAGGAGTGGGGGGAGACTGAGGTGGGAGATACTCGTAAAGTATAAAGTAAATCTCAGCATTTTTCATATCCACTCCAAACCTCTGGAGACAAAAGCCCACTAAGAATGATAAAAAGCCAATCTAAATTCTGTATATCTCTTATTCTCCACAGAAGGCCATTGCTCTGTATGTCTCTTCACCATCAACCCAACTCTTTCTTTCTTTCTATGATACTTAAGAGTAATGAGGGAGTATATCTTTAATTTCTTTATCATGAAATATGAATTTGGAAATTTCTGTTCTTGGACATTGGCTCTGGGCTTGGTGATGTAATCATTCAGTCATTGTGATATCTATACTTAAGATCACCATTAGGTGTTACTGAGACTAATTTTAGCATTTCAAGTAAAACATATTCATCAGATTTTAAAGTCCTTAAAGGCAAAGACAAGGCTTTATTTGAATTTCTCCGTAGTGCTTTTTACCTACTCACAACCAGACTTTTGCCGTTGATGTCATTTAGGTGTTTCTGAACTGGTAAATAAAATTCTCTAGAGACTATATCTTAATGTATAAGTATTTATTAAATAATAAAAAGCAGGCCAGAGAAATAAAAGTCACCAGCTACATGTGATGGGTTATTCCCTTGTGCCTCCTCCCCCTGGCTTCACCAGCTTCCCAGCTAGACCTTAGACACGCTAGAGCTCTCCTGGCCAGCACCAAGCCTGACCGTGGCTGAGTCAAGACCCCCCTAGCCAGCACTCACCCACGTGGGCAATCTCCAGGCCACTTCCCCTCTCCACAATTCCATGGCAAAGAAGCCCTACTTCCTTTCCCTAGGTCAGTGATGGCAAATCTATAGTACTGTTGCCAAAGATCTCTGCAGGCATGTGGCCACCATCCCCCCAGAGTTCATTACTAGGAAGGCAGAGGGACTTGGGCAGAGGGGCAGGGGGTGGGGGGGGGCAGCCACATGCCCACAGAGAGTGCTTTGTGTGCCACCTTTGGCACCTATACCATAGGTTCATCATCACTGTCCTATCTCTATCAATGTCTCTATCAACGGATCAAAGATCTGAATGTCTCTCTAAGTCTCTAATTCTTGTTCAATTGCATTTCCCTTAAAAGGTTGATTTAGAGGCACCTTTCATACAGTTTGCTCCCCAGCATGTTTTGCAGTGGGTTTCCTCACATATATTAGAACCTTTAATTATAAGCTTTAAAATACTCCAGCAATGTCATTGATGTGGGTATTCCCTCTGCCCACACAGATGTTGTAACTGTCAGTCCTGTTTGATGGGGTCCAACCCAAAGCAAATGAGACAGAGAGTTGAATTATACAGCAAAGCTTTATGTGGAGGAAAGGAGGGGGCAAAGGGGAATGGGAGGCTGATGGCAATAGAAGTGGTAGTGGAGGTGGTGGTGGGGAGCCCAAAATCTGTGGATGGGAAGGAGTCTCCCCAGGGGTGGAGAAGAGGGAAATCTCTTTTAGGGTAGTTGTCTGGAATGAGGTAACCTGTCTTGCCTCTATTGGTAAAGTTGTGCATATTTGGGTTCAGTTGATTGGATGGCCCTAAGGGAGTTGGGAACCTTGGTTTCTGGGGGTGGGAATTTCTTAGCCCTGATGGTCAGTGATGCAGGAGGTCATTTGTCTAGGTCTGACAGCAAAGTCCTGATGTTCTGCCAGGTACTGCAATTGTGGCAGTTCCTGTCCCAAGTTTGGGCAGGTGCTGGGGGAAAAGGGAAAAGGTGGTGTTTGGTCCCAGGATCTATCAGTAACTTCTTCCTACCACTTGGTATACACACACACACACACACACACACACACACACACACACACACACACACACACTTACACTTACACCTTTAATGGAAAGTTTCATGAATTGTGACTAAAAGCATTATCCATTGACCAGCCTTTTTGTGATTAGTTTCTAGTAGACTGGCTACTTCTCAGACGACACTTTACTGGCAGGTTCTTTTTTTTAAGTTTATTTATTCATTTAATTAATTTAGACTATTTTTCCATGGTTACATGATTACATGATCAAGACCTATTTCCATATTATTAATATTAACATTAGGGTGATCATTTAGAGTCTACATCCCCAATCATATCCCCATTGAACCCCACGATCAAGTAGTTGTGTTTCTTCTGTTTCTACACCCACAGTTCTTTCTCCGAGTGTGGATAGCATTCTTTCTCATAAGTCCCTCAGAACTGTCCTGGATCATTGCATTTCTGCCAGTACAGAAGTCCATTATATTTGACTGTGCCACAGTGTATCCATCTCTGCGTATAATGTTCTCCTGGTTCTGCTCCTTTCACTCTGCATCGATTCCTGGAGGTCATTCCAATTTACATGGAATTCTTCCAGTTCATCATTCCTTTGAGCACAATAGTATTTCATCACCAACAGATACTACAATTTGTTCAGCCATTCCCCAATCAAAGGGCATCCCCTCATTTTCCAATTTTTTGCCACCACAAAGAGCATGGCTATAAATATTTTTGTACAAGTCTTTTTCCTTATGATCTCTTTGGGGTATAAACCCAGCATTGGTATGGCTAGATCAAAGGGCAGGCAGTCTTTGAGCGACCTTTGGGCATAGTTCCAAATCGCCTTCCAGTTCACCAGTAATGCATTAATGTCCCAATTTTGCCACATTCCCTCCAACATTTATTACTTTCCTTTGCTGTCATATTAGCCAATCTGCAGGTTTGAGGTCACATCTCAGAGTTGTTTTGATTTGCATTTCTCTAATTATAAGAGATTTAGAACACTTTTTCATGTGCTTATTGATAGTTTTGATTTCTTTATCTGAAAATTGCCTATTCATGTCCCTTGCCCATTTAACAGTTGAGAAATGATTTGATTTTCTGTACAATTGTTTTAGCTCCTCATAAATTTGAGTAATTCGACATTTTTCAGAGGTATTTGGTATACTTGTCAGATCTACGGGAAGGGAAAGATTTTAAAACGAAGCAAGAGTTAGAAAAATCACAAAATGTAAAAGAAATAATTTTGACTACATTAAACTAAAAAGGTTTTGTACTGACAAAACCAATGCTACCAAAATCAGAAGGGAAACAACAAATTGGGAAAAAATCTTTATGACAAAAAACTCTGACAGGGTTCTAATTACTCAAATATACAAGGAGTTAAATCAATTGCATAAAAAAATCAAGCCATTCCCCAATTGATAAATGGGCAAGAGACATGAATAGGCAATTTTCAGGTAAAGAAATCAAAAATATCAATAAGCACATGAGAAAGTGTTCTAAATCTCTAGTAATTAGAGAAATGCAAATCAAAACAACTCTGAGGTACCACCTCACACCTAGCAGATTGGCTAAAACGACAGCAGGGGAGAGTAATGAATGTTGGAGGGGATGTGGCAAAATTGGGACATTAATACATTGCTGGTGGAGTTGTGAATTGATCCAACCATTCTGGATGGTGGTTTGCAACTATGCTCTAAGGGCTTTAAAAGACTATCTGCCTTTTGATCCAGCCATATCATTGCTGGGTTTGTACCCCAAAGAGATCATAGATAAAAAGACTTGTACAAAAATATTTATAGCTGCACTCTTTGTGGTGGCAAAAAATTGGAAAATGAGAGAATGTCCTTCAATTGGGAAATGGCTGAACAAATTGTGGTATCTGTTGTGCTCAAAGGAATAAAGAACTGGAGGAAATCCATGTGAACTGGAATGACCTCCAGGAATTGATGCAGAGTGAATGGAGGAGATCCAGGAGAACATTGTACACAGAGACTGATACACTGTGGTAAAACTGAACATAACAGACTTCTCTACTAGCAGCAATGCAAAGATCCAGAGCAAGGCTGAGGGACTTATGAGAAAGAAAACTAGCCACATTCAGAGGAAGAACTGTAGGAGGAGAAACACAGAAGAAAAACAACTGCTTGAACACATGGGCTGTTGGGGATATTATTGGGGATGTAGAAACTAAACTATAACTCTAGTCCAACTATCAATAATATGGAATTAGGTCTTGATCAATGATGCATGTAAAACCCAGTGGAATTGCACGTTGGCTAAGGGGCGTTAGGGGGATTTGGGGAAGAGGGAAAGAACATGAAATATGTAACTAGGAGAAAATATTCAAAATAAATTTTTTTTAAAACGAAGATTTTTTTCCCCAATTTGTTGCTTCCCTTCTAATTTTGGTTGCATTGGTTACTGATAGGCTCTTGAATTGCTTCCTGGACTTGTCCTTCTCAGTCCTGATCCAAGCCAAAATAAAAGAAACAGAAGGCCCCATCCTCTAGAACATAAGTTCTTTTAAGGTAGGGATTAGTTTGCCTTTCTTTGTGTGCCTAGCTGTTAATATAATTACAACACAACTGATACAAGGAGCCCTTTTAGTCTCAAAGGAAAGTTCTCATTACTGAAAACTGAATTCTCCCCTCTCTAACTATAGAATATTTTATCTTAGGAGTCTCCAATTGAAAGTGACGTGCCACTTCTCCATTTTATACATATAATCTCGAGAGAAACACACAGATCCTGGACCACAGCCAACTACACACTAAAGAAATTCCATTCATTGTGGTGGGGGGGAGGGGGAAGGGGGATGGACTACAATTTGAGGACATTATTTCTTAAATAAAGTACAACTTCCTGAGTAGACCACAAGACTCATTTGAACCCCAAAGTCCAAAATAAAAATACACTTGAACTCCTCCAAAAATAAACCCTTTCCAAGGTTCTTGAAAGTTTAAAAGTTTAATGGGTTATCTAACCATCATCATTTTCTCCTGCCTGTTCCTTGCTTTTCCTGATTTCAATGGAAATAGCATAAATATTCTTTGTCTAGCTATACACACCTTATCTCAATTGATCCTCACAATAACCCTGTAATATGGGTCCTATTATTATCCCTATTTTACAGATGAGAAGGTGAGTCTGGGAGAGATTAATTAACTAGCCCAGATCACATAGCTGGTAAGTGACTGAGGACAAATTTGACTCGGAATTTCCCTGCTCCAAGTCCAGCACTCCTCTCCATTATATCACCTGGCCACCTCTCAATTCCAAAATGTAAGCTTCAAAATTAACATACAATATCTCCAAGTATTATAAAATTTGGAGATATTGCATATTAATTTTGAAGCTTACATTTTACATTGAGGTTTACAGCTTCTGTAGAGAAAGAAGAGAGCACAGGGGCAGAGTTACAGAACTTATAAACAAACCATGACCACACAATGTGGTAGAGAGATTAAAAAGGAATTCTGGGAAATACTAAAGGAATTTTGGGGTCATGTAGTTCAAAGGTACAAAATTCTCTAATTATACACATTATGCTCTAATTAGAATCATAGAATACCTGATTCACAGGAATTTTGGAGCAGAAAAGAACTGGAGAGCATCTGTTGTTGTTGTTCAGTCATGTCTGACTCTTCCCGACTCCATTTGGGATGTTCTTGGCAAAGATATTGGAATGGTTTGCCCTTCCCTTCTCCAGTTTATTTTACAGATGAGGAAACTGAGGCAAACAGAGTAAGTGACTTGCCCAGGGTCACACCACTAGTAGATGTCTGAGGCTGGACTCAGGAATATGAGTCTTTCTGATTCCAGAACAGATATTCTCTCTACTGTACTACCTGGCTGTCCTGAAAAAAACATCTAATCTAATCCGTTCCTGAAACATGAATCCTCCCTTCACAGCATCTCTGACAATTGGTCCTCTAACATCCATTTGAAAACCTTCTTGATCAAAATCTTGAAACCTAAGGCAGCTCATGTCATTTTTTAATAGCTCTGCTCTTTAGAAAATTCTCCCTTATGCTGGATTTTAAACATCCGCCTTACTATAATTTCCAGTCTGTGGTCCTAGCTCAGGTCAATGAAGTGGTAATATTATGACTAATAATAATAATAATAATAATAATAATAATAATAGCTGGTATTTATATAATATTAGTGGTCAGCAAGGTAAAGCAATGGAGAGAGCTTGAGGACTGGAGTCAGGAAGCCCTGAGTTCAAATCCAGCCTCAGATACTTACTAGCTATATGACCCAGGGTAAATCACTTAACCTTGTTTGCCTCAGTTTCCTCATCTGTAAAATGAGCTAGAGAAGGAAATGGCAAACCATTCTGGTATCTTTGCCAAGAAAATCCTTAATGAAGTCACAAAGAGTTGGATACAACTGATATGACTGAACAACAAAATATAACACTATTAAGGTTTTCAAAGTGCTTTACAAATATTAACTCATTTTATCCATACAACAACCTAGAGAGGTAGGTGCTATTGCTATCCTTACATTAAAATGAAGAAACTAGGGAAAACAGAGGTTAAGTGACTCACCAGAGTTATACTTCTCTTAAATGTCTAAAGCCAGATTTGAATACGGGTCTTCCTGACCATAGGGGTTCCTAGCTGCCTGCTCAAAATATTTGAAGATACCAATAATGTCCCTCCTCTCTTCCATTCATAAGTATTTCTGTCTTGAGGCTAGATAGGTCAAGTTCTTACAAACAGATAATCCCTTTTCACAGTTTGAAGTCATTAATTATCCTGATCAACCTACTCTAAGAAGTTTTCCAATTTAGAAATGTCTTTCTCTAAATGCCAGCCTCAAAACTGATATGGTTTGATCAGGACATAAAACAGAAAGATACCAGAAATTGGGTAGCCTAACATCACAACAGAGAGGCAGCTTGAGATAATGGACAGAGTTCATAATAATTAGAGGAGGGTGGTACTTTAGAAGCAATCTAATCCAACCTCCCTTTTTTGTAGATTGGAAAACTGAGGTCCAGGATGGGTAAGAAACTTTCTCAAGATTCCACATGGACTTGAACACAGATATTCTGATTTCAGGCCCCATAATCTTTCTATTGTACCGTTCTACTTCATTCTTTCTACTCTGCTCCTCTACTAGCTTTCAAACTAGCATTAGCACCAAGAAGGCCTAGATTAAAGTGCCACATCTGACATAATTAGTGTGACATGGACAAATAACTTAACCATTCAGTTCCCCCAGACAACTCTCTAATACCCCTGCATTGATAGAGGGCTTCCTTATAGGGAGTTTCTTTTGCTGATGAAATCACAGATCTCAACAACAAAAACAATAAAATCCTATGGGCTTTTTTTTGTTTTGGGTTGTCTTGGTGTTTTGTTTTTTTTTGGCTGCCTGGTCATGGCATTGACTCACTGAGCTTTCTTTCCACTGGAATTTTTTTTTGTAAACCTTAAGGAATTTTTCAAATGAATTGTTGTCTGGCCATATTTCTTCATCTTATAATTGAGCAATTGATTTGTTAAAAATAGGAATCCAGGAGTTTATACTTTCCCCTGTTAAATTCCATCTTATTAAACTTATCCTAGCACGTAAAATCCTTTTTGATTCTAATTTTGGCATATAACAGGTTAACCATCTCCTTGACTTTCAGGTCATTTCTAAACTTGATAGGCCTTTCTTTAGCCATCGAACCAAATAATAGTTATCATCCAATTCACATATTTCAGTCTTATTCAGAAGGGTATTATGGAATACTTTAATAGATGCCTCCCTGAAATACAGGTACACTCAATCCATGGCACTTCCTTGACCTAATGACTAATAATAGACAAAAAAAATAATGAGGTTAGCCTAGTTTGACTTGCCCTTAATGAACTCACTCTGGCCCTCAGTGATTACTTCTCTTTGCTCTAAGTGCCTTTAAATCATCCTTTTAATTTTCTAAAATTTTCTCAAGGATCAATGTCAAGACTACCAGCCTATGGCTTGATAAATCTACCTTCTTTCTCTTTTTGACATGTGGTACATACAGTATTTTCATAGCTTCAGACCTGTGACACTTCTCCCATTCTCAATGATTTCCCAAATTACCAACAACAGTAAAGCATCACATCTACCAGTTCTCAGTAACTAAGATATTAATTACTAAATCTTTGTGAAGTGCCTACTAAGTGCCAGATGCTGTAATAAGAACTAGGGAAGCAAAAGAAAGCAAAGACAGTTCCTCTCCCCAACTAGCTCACTATCTAATGAGATATAGTCTCAATCAGATGACTAGAACTCATTAAGGACACCTAGACCCTTTCTTCATCTCTTCACTTTTCTTGTGTTTGTATTTCTTGCTAACCATTATAACATTCCTGTTACTCCCCATTTTGTAGTTATTCAGTCATTTCAGTCATGTCCAATTTCTTCCTGACTTCATTTGAGGTTTTCTGGGCAGAGATACTGGAGTGGTTTGCCACTTCGTTTTCCAGTTCATTTTCCAGATGAAGAAACTGAGGCAAACAGAAGCCAGGGTCACACAACTAGTAAATGGCTGGTGCCGAATTCTAAATCAGATCTTTCTGACTCTAGGTGTGGTGCTCTATCCACTGAACCACCTAGCTACCTTCTACTTCACTCTCCATACTTACTGAAATTGCAATAATTCTCTGTGACTCTTACAGACTTACTTTCTTACTACTCCTACAGCTTACTTTGAGCCAATCACATGTTTTTTCTTACTCTTCTCTATACAACTCCTATTTTCTCTAACATCTTCTCTTCCTATTTTGAGCAAGCACATTTGAAAAGTAGTTAGAATCTTTCTGCCCTGCTGTAAACAGTAGCCATATTTGCCAGTTATCTGTAAAGTCTTCTGAAAAGAACCCTGTTTCCAACTACTTTTCATATTTTTATCTCCTTTTTTCATCTCCCTTCTCTCCCTCATGTCCAGACAGAATTGTTTCTAACTTACATCTTCTTTTTCATCAATTTTACCACCCTTTTCACAAAATTTTGCTTTGGTTAGAATTGATTAATGATTGGAAGGTTTCTGCCAATGTCCTGACAGATAATAGCCTGCTTTGGCATTTATCTCTAAAAGGTCTTAGGAAAAAGGAACCCATATGGCTATCCTCAGACTATTCTTCTCTTACCTTTCTTCCTCAATCTCTTCCTCATGCCTCAGACACTAACTTCTTGTTGACTTGTTGTACTACAACCCACTAACTTTGAATCTTGGAATTGAAAAATACCACCATCAACATTATCAACGAATGTCATTAAGCCTCTCTCCCTCTCCCTCTCCCTCTTTTTCCCTCTCTCTCTCTGTCTCTCTATGTGTCTCTCTCTGTGTTTCTATCTCTCTGTCTCTCTGTCTCTCTCTCTGTTTCTCTGTCTCTCTCTGTCTTTGTCTCTCTCTCTCTCTCTCTGTTTCTCTCTCTTTCTGTGTGTCTATATGTCTCTCTCTGTGTCTCTCCCTCTGTCTCTGTTTCCCTGTCTCTCTCTCCCTCTCTCTCTCCCCTATTCTTCTTCTCCTCCTCCTCCTTCTCCTTCTCCACCTCCTTCTTCTCCTTCTTCTCCTTCTTCTCCTTCTCCTTCTCTGTCTCTCTCTCCCTCTCTGCCTCTCTCTCCTCCTCCACTTCCTTCTCCTCCTCCTCCTCCTCCTTCTTCTTCTTCTCCTTCTTTTCCTTCTCTCTCTCTCTTTTCTCTTTCCTCTCCCTTTCCCTCTCCTTTTCCCTCACTCTCTCTCTCTCTCCTTGAACACTTCTAGGGGGAACTGTAGAGGAACAAATTCACAAGGCAGCTAGGAAGCTCAGTGGATAGAGAACCAGGCCTGGTTCAAATCTGGCTTCAGAAATGTCCTAGCTATGTGACCCTGGGCAAGTATAACATTTTCTGTACTTCTGCCTTAGAACTGATACTTAGTATTGATTCTAAGAAAGGAAGTAAGAGTTTGTTTTTATTTTGTTTTGTTTTTTGGGGGAGTATGGATAAGTGGCCAGAACCAAGAAAATGTACAAAAGCATATTTATATCATATTATTTGTCATCTTGAGGAAGGGGAAGGGTAGGAAGGAGGTAGAGAACATGGTTCACAAAATGACAGAAAATGATTATTAAAAATTGTGTCAACATGTAATCTGGAGGGGAAGAATTTTAATATATATTTGAATTGAGCAATCATGCCCAGACATTCTAGCCTTTTCTTCTTCATGTCATTGTTGTTCTGTCATGTCAGACTCTTTGTGACACTTTTTGGATTCTCTTGGCAGAGATAGTAGAGTGACTTGTAATTTCTTTCTCCAGCTCATTTTACAGATAAGGAAACTGAGGCAAGCAGGGTTAGATGATTTGCCCAGGGTCACACAGCTAATAAGTGTCTGAGGCCAGATTTGAACCCAGGAAGATGAATCTTTCTGACTCCATGCCGAGCACTCAATCCACTGGGCAACCTAGCTGCCTTTCAGTCTAAATACTACTAATCCCTTTCAACAGACAACTTGGTTTTAACTGTCTGAATCATGTTGTTCTCCCTCTTCAGGGCATACTTCAGGTTATTAGTGGCCTTCATAAGATACATCATGGAGAATTGAATACAATATTCCAGATCAGTTCCAACAAAGGTACAATACAAAATGCCTTCCATCTTCCTTATTTCTATACTTGGCTTCTATTAATATAGCTAAAGACTGAGTTAGACAGTACATTATAGTTTATAGATTTCATAGAAATATAGCAATGTCATACTCCTGGTCAACTAAATTTGCATTGATCAACTAAAACCACTAGCTCTTTTTCACAAGAAAAGCCTTCAAGTGAGATTTCTTCTATACTTTTGATTTCAGTCCTTTGTTCTACACTATTAAACCATTTTAAAGCTTAATTCTCTCATTCATTCATTGTTAGCTAACTTCCCCCCCAACCAGTTTTGTGTTATCTGCTAAGGAGATAAGCATTCCTTTGATGTGTTTTTTATCAAAATTGCTCATTTTTTTAAAATGTTGACCAGAACAGAGAAAAACACAGAGCTCTGCACTCTCATTTGGAAGAAACTGACCAAGAAATATTTCCAACAGGAAATGTGGCAATAACTTACATTTTGCAACTTACACAGAATGATCCAACTCCCTTCCACTAAGCTGCACCCTGTGTACCCCAAAAAAGTCATGGTTAGCAATTGCTACAACCACTTCACATTCATATGGAAAGAGATAACCCCCAGAAGTATGGTTCAAACAATTCATCAACAAGCATTTATTAAGTATCCATTTATGTGCCTGGCATGTTTTGAGTTCAATTTGGTGAGGAGAGTTTCAAATCATTTTCTGTGTCTCTTAGCCTGACACATAATAGGCATTTACTAAAAGCTTATTGATTGATTGATTGATTAGTTGAAGCACATATCAAAAAGGGACATTATGAGAACAAACATGCAATTTCCTCTCCTAGATAATCAACTATATCCCATTACTTGCTGTATAACTGGCATAGCAAAAGAGTCAGGAAAACAGTGAATTTGAAACAAGGGTATTCGACATCCAGGAAAGGGCCTCTGTGATGTCTAGATTCCTGTACCAGTTAGACTCTCCTCTTTAAGGAACATGGCTAGCAAGTTCATGTCCTATTTCAAAAGAATGAAGAATTGTAATATTTATCATGTGAAAAAAATGATCATTCCTCTAACTCGGTGATTCCCAAAGTGGGTGCTATCGCCCCCTGGTGGGTGCTGCAGCAATCCAGGGAGAGCGGTGATGACCACAGGTGCATTTATCTTTCCTATTAAAAATTTTTAAAAATTTAATTTCCAGGGGGCTAAGTAATATTTTTTCTGGAAAGGGATCCAAATTCTTCAACCCAATTCAACAGAAATATATTAAGTTTAAGTAACTGGCCTAGGAACTTAGGAATCAAAGAAGATAAATAACAATCTTTTCTTTAAAGAAACTTACTATCTCCTAAAGGAAATAAATCAAAAACATGTATCAGTATACTGGCCCCAATCTCTTATACCTAGCAAAATTTTAGAATATATTGTTCAAGAGTACTTTGTGAGAAGCAACAGAATCCAGAAAGAAGAATAGCAGAAAATAATGTAGTAATTCCTCACAACTCCCTCCACTCTCTTCCCCCAAAAAAATACTCCAAAGAGATCTAGAAAAAGGTACCAAACCAAATTCTGATATAGAAATCCAGAAAAAAAAAATCACAGTGAGTCATTTGTCCAGATCAGGTTGGCATTAGAAGACAGATAGACATAAGGGCTTGAATCTGACCAGGAACATGGTAGAAGAAGCATCCTAAAACCCAGGGAGAAGTTGTTAACAGGGGCAAGAAGAGTTCCCAGACTCATATGGGCACCATGTGTAGGGTTCAGGAACAGAGACCAATTAGCAAATTTGAAGCCCCTTCCCCAGTGCAGATCAAAAATCCAGAGTGGATTGAGAAGTGTGGTTTTCCCGGATAAAAAGGCCCTAAGTATCATACCAAGAAAGGAACAAGTTGTGGCTCAGACTCCAAAAGCAGAGTAATATTTCAGTTCTAGTGTCTAGTTCAGTATGAAGTCTACAGAGGAATAATCAGAATCCCAGTCCAAAGGTGAGCCTAAAATTCTTTTTCTCTGTACCAGCACAGCTTTCAGGCTCATTGATAATGGCTAAATCCAGCAGCAGTCTAATCTTGCTTAGACACAAAGCCAGAAACATATAGAGCTGAGAATAGGGAGCCTAGAGAAGAAAAACTAAAAGAAATAGGAGTTAAGGGAGAAAGAATTAGAAAAAGAATTAGCAGCTTGGGTCTAGTTAAAAAAATCTTGTCCAAGCAACAACTTCTTTGAAAATTAGAATGGACCAGATAGTATAGTAGCCAATGATTCCATAAGATAGCTATAACTATAACTATAACTATATATATATGCATATATATATATAATAAAAGAAGAAGAAAATGCCAAATATCTCATAGCCTTAATAAATAACCTGGAAAACAAAACAAGGAGGGGAAAAATAAGATTTATCAAACTCCCTGAATCCTGTATCCAAAAGAAATAGCTTATACATCATATTTCAAGAACTATTAAAAAGAAAACTGCCTTTGTCTCTGACAACTAAAGGGTAAAGTGTAATAGAAAGAATTCACTGATTCCTCCTAAAAGAAATTCCAAAATAAAAACTTCTAAGAACATCACAGCCAAAATCCAGTTTCCAGGTTAAAGAAAAAATAATTCAAGAAACCAAAAAGAAAGAATTCAGATATCAGGGATCTATAGACAAGATCACATATGATTTAGTAGATACCACTTTAAAGGCTCTGAGAACTTAGGATAAAATATTTCAGAAGGCAAAGGATATATAGGCTTACAGCCAAGAATAACTACCTAGCAAAATTGAGTATAATGCAACAGAGTGGGAAAGGGAGGTAGGGAATGAATTTTGAATGAAATAAAAAACTTCAAAGTGTTCCTGATGAAAAGACCAAAGCTACATAGAAACTCTGAATTTCAAACACAGATAAGAGAAACATAAAAAGGTAAACATATGAATCAACAATGATAAGGGATGAAACAATGATAAACTGCTTACATTCAAATATGGGGAGATAATGTATGTATCCTCTCTGAAACCTATCTTCATCAAGGGACTCCAAGTAGATGAGGTTTGGGAGTGGAACTTTTAAGTCTTGACAATCTCAAGAGAAAAATAGAAGAAAAGGGGAAGAAGAATATTTTGGTTTGTTGGTGGAGTGTTGGAGAAAGAAAGGTTAGGAAAAGAAAACTATCTCACATAATCAGGGTGTGAAAGTAGACATCTATACAAACAAGAAGAGGCTGGGAGGCGCTGGCCCTTCAACCTCACTCTCATCTGAACTGGTCAAAGATGAGAAGAATACATACAAATGTGCAAGTCTGGTATAAAAATGCATTTTTCTCAACAAGGAAACGGGGTGGGGGGAAGAAAGGAGGCAAGAAAGAATTAGAGATAAAGAAGATTATGGTAGGCATTAGTCTTAAGCAAAATAAATTATAGATAAGGTACAAAAATTTATATAGCTTCTTTTAGGCAATAAATCTGAAAGGGTGACCATGAACTGGCATCCCATAAATTGGGGAATAGCTAAACAAACTATAGTTATTAGTGTTAGAATACAATTGTGCAGTGAGAAATAATGAAGGAAATGGTTTCAAAGAAAAAAGGGAAAAACTTGTATGAATTGAGGGAGAGTAAAGTAAACAGCATCAAAAAATAATTTATACAATAACAGAATATGGCAAAGACAAACAACTTTGAAAGAACTAGAAACTCTGATCAGTTTAATAACCAACCATGATTCCAGACAATTAATGATAAAACATGCTACTCTCCTCTTGATAAGAGTTCAAGTGAAAGGATTTAAAATGAAGAATGAACCACTTTTTTTAACATAGCCAATGAAGAAATGGAGACCAATTTTTGATGATTGGAGAAAAAAAATATATAGTTTTTAAAAAGAAAAATTTCTGACTACTATAAAGAAAAATGATTATGAATAAGTCATTAAAAGTTCACTAAGAATGAGTTCTGCCAGACTAATTGAATTTATTTTTTCTTTTGATGGTAGAAGGGACTAAAAGGGGAAGAGAATTACTATACTAGTAAATTGTGGGAATCCTATATACATCTTATAACTAGATTTCAAAAATTTGACAAAATGTCCCAGAAAATATTTAATCAAGATGGAAACGTAGGAGTTAAATGATAGCACAACTAGGTATATTCTGAGATGATCAAACCCAAAGAGCATTCCTTATTCAGTCAGTAAATTTTTATTAAATACTTTGCCATATGTCAAAAACTGCACTAAGTGCTGGGGATACAAAGAAAGGCAAAGATATGATCCTTGACCTAAAGAAGTTTGCAATCTAATGTGTGAAAAACTAACTATGCTCAAACAAAATACATTGACTATAAATGGAAGTTAATCTTACAGGGAGGGCGCTAGCAGAGGGGTGAAGACATAAGATTTGCCGATTTGGAATTTTTTTTTCTTTTCTTATATTTTATTGATTAATTATAAAAAATTTTAGATGGTTACATAATTCATATTCTTTCTCACCCCTCCTCCTACCCCCTCATAGCCAACATGCAATTCCATTGGTTTTACATGTGTTATTGATCAAGACCTATTTCCATATTATTAATAGTTGTACTAGAGTACTTGTTTAGAGTTTACTTCCCCAATCATGTTCTCATCCACCCATGTGTTCAAGAAGTTGTTTTTCTTCTGTATTTCCACTCCTGTAGTTCTTCCTCTGAATGTGGGTAGCATTCTTTTCCATAAATCCCTCAGAGTTGTCCTGGGCCATTGTATTGCTGCTAGTACAGCGGTCCATTACATTCTATTTTACCATAGTGGATCAGTCTCTGTGAACAATGTTCTCCTGGTTCTGCTCCTTTCACTCTGTATCAATTCATGGAAATCATTCCAGTTCACATGGAATTCCTCCAGTTCATTATTCCTTACAGCACAATAGTATCCCATCACCATCCGATATCACAATTTGTTTAGCCACTGGGATTTCATTCTTAAAAGAAGCCAAGATGTAGAGGAAAGTAAGGAGAGCATTCCATGCATTGGGGACAGTCAATAAAAAGACAAGGAGTTGGGCTATAGAATGTTATGTGCAACCAACACCAAGTAGCTCAATGCATCTGGTAAACAAAATGTGTGGCAGGAGTAAAGTATAAGACTGGAAAAGCAGGTTGTAAAGGGTTGTAAATTCTTAACAGAATTTATATATGATTCTGAAGTTGATAAGTAGTGCTGAGGAACAGAGGATAGGGAAGTAACATGGTGAGAGTTTCACTTCAGGAAAATCACTATGGCAGCTAAGTGGAAAATAGATTCAAGCGGGAAGAGCTTTGAAGCTGGGGAAATTGTTGAAATAGAGCAGATTGGGAATGATGAGGGTGCAGTAGGGAGGCAGCTATGTGATTAGAGAGAAGGGAATTTGTATGAAAGCTGCCATGAAGGCATAAAGGACAAAGTCTTGACAACCAGATTAAATATGTGGAAAGAATACTTTCCAGGAGTTGGAGATGATGTCAGGTCATGAACCTTGGTGACTGAAGCATAGCTGTATTACCTGATAGTAATAAGAAAGTTGGGAAGAGGGAAGAGATTGAAGGGAAAGTTTTGTAAGTTATGTTTGGGGACATGTTTACTTTGAGATATCTGTGGGACATGCGATAGGAGATGTCTAAAAGGCAATTGGTGACATGAGACTGGAGCTTAGAAGAGAGGTTAGGACTATACACTTAGATCTGGGACACATCTGAATAGAGATGATAATTAAACCTATTAGACCTCTATTGGGGAGCCCCAAAGATCTGGTTCTTGGTACTATTCAATATTGATATCAATGACTTCAATGAAAGGATAAATGGAATGCTTATCAAACATATAGCTAGTATCACCTCAATTTGTCTAGAATGGTAAAATTTTTTTTTGCTTTTCAAATGAATCAAATGTGGATGAATCTATATAGAAATACCTTTCTTGAAGGTCTGATTGCTGACTGGAACAAATATTTAGAAGAATAAGGCAATGTTACTCTTTATATCTAGTGATTCCATATGATTGAATTAAAAATCTTAATTGCATAAATATTTGAAATAGCAACTTTAATAGCCAGTTCCATAGCGATGAAAGATACTAAGAGTTGACTTTGATGGCAGAAAGAAACTGTACAAGGCACCATGAGACAATTGTTTAAACTTCATAAAGATAAAGCCTGAGATATAACTGTCATTTGTAAGGAGTCTGTGAGAAGACTAAGAGTTTAAACTTTTTTTGGTGAAATATTGGAATAGAAGTTCATTGTCATTTGTGGATAAACTGTGAGAGGAACTGTCATCTTGTTAACAGAATATGTTAGAAATATTGTGAGAATTACATTGAAATCTTGGTCTATAAGATAATATTATAGATAATTCTTGAGATGAGAATTTCTGAGAGAACTATGCTTCCAAATTTGTGGAAGGATCAGTGTCAGCCTTATGGAGAGTATTGCCAGGATTAAGGCAAGATGTGTGTATGAGTCTATGAGGAGTAAAAAAAAACAGGACCCATTAGAAAACTGGGAAGTTGCCCCTCCAGTAATCATGTTTATTTTTCTTTTGAGAGGAACATGAACCACATGGTGGCACTATTAGTCTAGGGGAGTATATAGCAAGTACTAGGAGATAGAGAGGACTTGCGTGATACTGAGAATTTTATCAGTGTTTCAGGAGTTAATGTGAATCCTTTATATGAGATCTGCCTTTCTGTTGGCTAATATAAAGACTATTCAATACACATATGAAATATCAGCTTCAGTGTTTGTATAAAAGACCTTTAAAACACTTCTTTGTAGACCAATACATGATCTATGTCAGAATTATATTTGGACATTTCTTCAAGCCTTTTGTGTGAGGGCACAATGAGGCAAAGAAGGTTGCCTTTTTTAGGAGTTTGGGGGTTCTGCCTCTATAATGAACCCTAGTCAATAAAAGCTCAGAGCCTAGAATGCTAAGACAATAACCATTTATTAGGGGTTCTCAATGTGCCAGGTACCATGCTAAATTCTAAGGAAAGAAAAAGAGGCCCAATATAGCCGATGCCCTCAAGGCATTCACAATCCAATGAGAAAGATAAGAAGCAATCAAATATGTACACAGATTATGTAACAAGGTGAATAAGAAATGATTAAAAGAGGGAAGACACTAGAATTAAGAGGGATTAGGAATGGCTTCCTATAGAAGAGATTTTAGTTGGGATTTCAAGGAAACTAGTAGGTGGTGATAAGGAAAAGGAACATTCTGGACATAGAGGAGCACCAGAGAAACTGTCCAGAGATAAGAAATGGAATGCCTCATTCTTGGAAGAAAGGAAGCAAGTGGCACTGGATTGAATAGTATATGATGAGAAGTAATGTATAAGAAGACTAGAAAGTGGGTACATATAGGTGAGGGAGGGTCAGGGCTAAAGTATGAAGGGCTTTGGACACCAAATAAGAGTATTTTATATTTGATCCTGCAGACAATAGGGAGCTATTGGAATTTATTGAGTAGGGAAGTGTGTGATATGATCAGATCTGCTCCTTAGGAAAATCACTTTAGTGGCTGTATGGAGGATGGATTGGAGTGGGGAAAGACTTGAGGCAAGCAGACCAACCCGAAGGATAATATAATAGTCTCAGTGTGAAGTGACGACGTGGCCCTGTACCAAAATGGTAGCAGTGTCAGAGGAGAGAAAGGGCCACAGGATCATAGTCAAGAGATGTTATAAAGGTGAAATTGACAGGCATTGGTCAGAAATAGTGAAGAATTAAGGAAATCATTGGGGTTTGGGGCCCAAGTGACTGGATAGTATTGCCTTCAATAGAAATAGGGGAAGTTAAAAGGTTTAGGGGTTTAAGGGCAAAAACAATGAGTTTAATTTTTAATGTGTTGAGTTTAAGATGTCTATTGGACATTCATTTCCAGATATCTGAAAGAGAATTTGGAGATATGGGATAGAGGTTATAAAAGGATAGATAGACTTAAGAATCATCATAATAAGAATGGTAATTAAATTCATGGGAGCAGATCCAACCACCAAGTGATAAAATACAAAGTCAAAAGAAAAGAGAATCTAGGACAGAGCCCTTGGTGAACATCTAAGATTAGAGGGTCTAAGCTGCAGGAGGGTATCCAGCAAGGAATACTCTGAAAAAATGATCTGATGGGTAGGAGGAGAATCAGGGAGAGTGGTGTTCTGAAAACCTGGAGAGAACAACTTACCAAGAAAAGAGTCATTGGTTGCAGAGAGGTTAAGGAAAATGGAGACTGAGAAAGGGCCACTGGATTTGGCCATTAAGAAGTCACTTTGGGGAGAGCAATTTTGGTGGAATGATGAGGCTATTTTAGAGTTAAAAAAAAGACTAAGAGGAAAGAAAGTGAAGACATCTATCATAAATGACCTTTTCAGGAGTTTAGCCACAAAGGGTGGAAGACATACAGACTAACAGGGATGGAAGGATCAAGTGAGAAAATTTTTTTTCAGGCTGAGGGAGACACAGCATGTTGTAGACAGTAGGAAATGAGCCAGTAGACAGAGAAAGAGATTGCAGATAAATGAAAGAGTAGGAATAAGAGAAGGATCACCTCTGCTGTAAAAAATAGAATAGCATGGGATCTGGGATCACTTGCACAGGTAGAGGGGTTGGCTTTGCTAAAGAAAAAGGTCTCTTCTTTAAGTGAGATGAAGGTGAAGGAGATAGTGGAAGAAAGCAAATGGATGAAACTAGATGAGGAAGAGAGGAGAAGTGGAAGCTCATGACGAATGGCCTAAATTATTTCTGGTAAATATGAGATAAGATTATCTGCTGAAAAGGTAGAGAGGGTGGGAGAACCATGGGAGGTTTGAGGAGGGATGAAAAGGTTTGGAAGAACAGCTATGGAAAGTGGGATAACTAGTTGATAAGGGGGAGGATTGTCTAGCAGGAGTGAGGGCCCAGGTAATGCTATATAACATAAATTTATAATGGACACAATCAGAATGATTGTTTGATTTTCTCCAATTTTGTTCAGAAGCATATGTGTAGGATCAAAAGCAGCAGAAAGAGTGTGTGCACTAATTCTGAGGTTCAGCAGGATGCAATCAGTGATATGATAAGGGAATAAGGGGACTCAAGAGGGCACTATAGAGTTGAACTGATTCCCAGAGTTTGAAGTTGGGAAAAGAGAAGAGAGTGACTAGTAGAAGGTACATAAAGAATTTAAGGGTCAAAAGATTGGAGGTCATGTTATAAATCAAGAGTAGGATTTGGGAAGAGAATGGAGGAAAAATGGATAGCCAATAGACTATGGTCATCAATTGAGGGCTTCTTAAACATGGAGGTGGTACCTTCATGGGTGATAGCAAATCAAGGGTGTGACTGAAATTGTTTGGAAGGGTAAATCATAGGAAATGAGTAGGCTGAGGAACTGTGTGGTTAGGGTATTTGAGGAAGAGTCAATATGTAAGCTGAAGCCCTCAAATATGAGGGGGGAGTTGAAAAGGAGAGAAAATTGTAAACCATATACCCAAATCATTAAAGGAATGGGAATAACTTGGAGGTCAGTCATTCGCCTGGAAATTCCTTGAGAGAAAGATTTTCATTTGTCTTTCATTATTTCCCCAGTATTTAGCACAGTGCATAGTATATAGAAAGTTCTTACATGCTTATTGACTGACTAAATCATGGGTTACATATGTAAATATCCATTCTCACTGTTATACTTAGTAAGGCACTTACTAACTTCTATCTCCATCTACCAAATGTGAACCCACTTTTCTATTTTTGTTGCTCCACTGTGTTTACATAATTTTTTACTTTAAAATACCCTCCAAGTCACTTATAAATTTGTTAAGATGATAAAGGTTTTTTCCATAATTAGAATTTGAACCTCAGGACTCAAAATCCCAGCATCTCACTTTCCTTCTCACTTTACATACTTATGTTTTGTCGATAAAGTTTTCTCTCTCTCTTTCCCTGCAAACATGGCTGGGAAAACTTTCCTTTACTTGGGCTTTTACATTTATCCTTTTATTTCTTCTACTTCAAGTGATTATTAATACATCTTATAAAATACAATACTTGGAGCTATTGGATATTAATTTTAATCTTACACATGTTTGGTTCATTATAAAAGCAAGAGAAGAAGAAATGTACCTTTGGTAGCCCAGGATGATCTCAAAGTAGAATTGAACCACTTCCAGAACCTGGGGGGAGCAGAGCAGCTGAAACACACAACAAGGGGAAAAAATTGAAGCTAGCTATAAATATCAATCCTTTCCTACCTGGGCATTCTGAGAAAGAGGAATGTCTCATATGTAGAGATGACCTCATACATTTAAATCTGGAGAGTTTTCTACCTTATCCTTACTTGAGCATTCATAAAATTTAAAAAGTTATTGGCACTCCACAGTACTATATTTATATCTTTCTAGAATTAATGGAGGTGGAGAAGCTAAAGGAAGAAGGGTCATATTTCCTAGGCATATTTCTCTCCCGTGCTCTGAATGCATTTTCCTGTTAGAAACAATGTTATGAATAGTAGTTAAATGTCTTTGAAATAGTCAGTACAACTTTCCTTGGACATCACAAGTTAAAGTGACTTTTGTAAGCTGACCTGGGAATCTGTTCACTCTTTAAAAGAGTATTTAATGGGAAAAAGCATTGTTACAAATTGACTTGCAATGTACTTCAAGAATACAGCCTGTTTATATGATAGAGACTAATTATATAACTATGTATAAATGTTTTACTGAGTAAAGACTCCTTACCCTAGAAATTTAAAAACAGACATTGCCCACTTAATAGGAAAACAATGGCAAAATTTTTGCTATGTTAAAATGCTTGCTTGGAATTTTCCATATGCTTACTCTTAAGTTTACTGCATAGTTATTGCTAAATTCTTTAGCTTAAAAAACTGTGGCTTAAAATATAGATAGAGTTACGAACACAGGTAGAGACTTTAGTTTCTAATCAGTAGTGGTATAAGATACCTTGAGATGAAAATGTCTATCAACTTTAAAATGATGTTAACATATATAAAAAATGTATAGAAGATAAAATTCTACCCAAAATAATTTTGTTTGGTTATTATTGTGTGTTTTTTTCTATTTGTTTTTGTTTTTTTTCTGGCTTAAAAACAATATCAAGCATTAATGCAGCCTTTATAGGCTCTGGAAGTCATTATTCATGTTGGTACCTCCACAGGATGGCAACTCAAAGTTCCAGGAGTACCTCTGAGAAGTTGGAGTATCTTTCTAATATTATTGGCTTAAGCCTTCATTCTGGTATATTCCCCCAAATGTTGTTTCCAGTTAATATCTCCTCATTAAGATTAATGTCAGTGATTAGCACTTTAATATAATTTTTTTACTCCACTAGAATTTTAACCAGCTTAAATCTTCTGGATGTTGTCGACAATCAATTAACACCAATTAGCTTTTACAAAGGGATATTGACTGAGAAGACATAGCAAAACCAAAATACTAATACATCGCCCAAACCTGGCACACTTTCTCATTCACTGTATTAGGCCCTGGGGAATGCTTTCAAATTAAAAGTAATTATTACTCCTTTACTTGCAAAACAGTGTGTCATCAGGAGCAGCTAGGTGGCTCGGTAAAATAAGAACTAAGCTTAGAGCTGAGAGGTCCTGGATTTAAATCTGACCTCAGACACTTCCTCCTAGCTATGTGACCTTGGGTAAGTCACTTAACCTCCACTGCCTAGTCCTTAATGCTCTTCTGTCTTAGAAACCAATATTGGTTTCTAAGATGGAAGGTGAAGGTTTAAAAAACAAAACAAAACAAAAAACACACTGTCTTCCCTACTTGGTTGATCTACTCCTGGGCTAGATCACACAGGTTGCTACTCATGGCATGGCTGTGCTGCCTCTCTGGGCTCTCTTCCAGCCTTTCAAAACTAATTAATTCATTCTTTCTATAATCCTCTTTCAACTAAGATCAGAAAATAATAAACACAATGGGACAGAAGAAAAAGTAATTCCATGTACAGAGTCAAGTGTCATCTCTAGTGGGGAAGGGAGGCCACTGGCATAACTTCTCCCCACCCAGAGGTTTACAGCACTCATTATCTCAGTTACCACCAGAAAACAGAGAGTTCAGTTTCATCAGTTGGTGTCTTTTATACACACACTCTGTTCTGGCGCAGCAGCCAATTAAAACCTTTTTACTCTCACTCAATAAGCGGAAGGGATTAGTCAGTCAATAAACTTTTATAAAGCGCCTACTATGTTCCAGGTACTATATGTACTAGATGCTCAAAATAGGAATAAAAGCAAAAAGTCATTGCTGCTCTCAAGGACCTCGTGGTTTAATGGAAGAGATAACATGTAAACAACTATGTAGAAAGAAAATTGATCCAGCTTAAATTGGAAATAATCAACAGAAGGAAGGCACCAAAATTAAAGCAGATAAGGAAAGGCTTCCTATAGAAGGTAAGATTTTAGCTAGGGCTTGAAGGAAATAAGAGAAGGCAGAAAGCTGAGATAAGGAAAGGGAGCATTCCAGGAATGGAGAATAGCCAAGGAAAATGCCCAGAGTCAGTAGATGTAGTGTCTTTTTTGAGGAAGAGCAAGGAGGTCATTGTCAGTGGATGACAAAATATGGGGAGGCTGGGGGGGGGTGCTGAATTTCAGGTATAAGAAGACTGGAAAGAAGGTAGCAGTACAAGTTATAAAGGACTTGGAAAACCAAACAAAGGATTTTATATTTATTCCTGGAGGTGATAGGGAGTTTATTGCAGGGTAACATGCTTAGACCAAAGAATGCTTACATCAGGGTGGTTCAGGGCAGTGACAGTATGGTTTGGAATAGGGGGGAAATAATGAGTTTATTTTGGGAATTGTTGAATTTAAAATGTCTCCGAGAAATTCATTTCAATATGTCCAATAGCCAGTTAGTTGGGAATAAGGAACTAGAGTTTAGGAGATAAATTAGAACTTAATAAGTAAAGAGATAATTATAAAAAGAATAATTAAATCCATAGGAGCTGACAAGATCAACAAGTGAAAAAGAAGAGAAGAGAAGGCTAGAACAGAGCCATAGGGACCCCCACAGTTAATAGAAATTACCTGGATGAAGATCTAGCAAAGGAGACTAAGAGGGAGTGACAGATAAGTTGGAGAATAACTGGGAAAGAATGCATGAAAATCTAGAGAGAAAAGAGAATCAGAGAGAATTTGGAGAATGACTGTGAAAGGCTGAGAAAAATCAAGAAGGATAAAGGTTGAGAAAAGATTAGATCAATTAAGAGAATTTGAGTAACCTTAAAGAGAGCAATTTTAATAGAATGATGAGGTCAAAAGTCAGAATATAGAGTTAAGGGAAAAGGAAAGGAAATGAAGATACTATTTGTAGATGGGTTTCCTCAAGATTTTTAGCCATTAAAGGGAGGAGACAAGATAGCGTTTGGGATTGGAAGAATAAAGTGACCCTTTTTTAAGAATGAGGGAGACATTAGTGTGTTTTTAGGCAGTAGGAAAGTAGCTAGTAGACAGGGAAATTGAAGATAAGAGAGAGAGGAGGATAATGGGCAATTTAGTGGAGATGGGATGGAACAAGATGACTAGTACATGTTGAGGCATTTGTCTTGACAAGGAGAGGGACCATCTCAACATGTGAAACAGGAGTGAATGTGAAGAGAGTGGCAGAAGGCATCTAGAAAATGTGAGATAAAAAGGAGAGAAGAGGAAGTTCTTGGCAAATAGGCTCAGTTTTTCCAGTAAAATATGAGAAAAAAAGTTTTCTACTAAGAAAATAGGAGAAAAGTTATGGGGAAACTGAGTCAAGATAAAAAGGTATGGAAGAGCTAATGTGGTAAGTATGGGAGTGAGTTAAATTAGGGAGATATAAAAGGCTGGTCTTTGTGGCACTGAGAACCCAGTTGAGCTTATATAATGTAAATTTGTAGTGCACCCAGTCAGTATGATTGTTTTATTTACTTCAGATCTACTCAACAGCATGTGTGAATATAGAATGAAGAGTAGACAGTGTTCTGAGGCAGAGCAAAATCATTGCTACAATAGAGGAATAAGGGACACAAGAGAAGACAACATAGAGTTGAACCTATTCACTGGGAAGTCAAGATGAGAAAGAGAAGAGAGTGGATCTAGTACAGGGAGATGCCCTGGGAAATAACTGAGAGTTGGAGAGATTGGAGGTCATGGTAACAAAAAAAAAAAAAAACACTTTGAGGGTTATGTGGAAAAAGGAGAAGTGGAATGATATACATTGTGAAATAAGGTAATTTCACAGTTCATGAATATGGAAATGGTTCATTTTGTGTTGATGGCAAGATCAAGGGTATGACCATTTTGATGTGGCTGAAGTAGGGGAGTAGCAGGTCATGAGAAATGAGTAGGCTGAGGAATTGGGAGATTAGAGTATTTGAGAAAGCATTACTATATATGTTAAAAGTCCCCAGCATACGAACAGGAGTTCAGGAAGAAAGACTATGAGCCAAATATTAAACTAATAATGTAGGCCAGTAGACAACGACTAGCAGAATTTTGTTGGGGTGGTAGATAAGTTTGGGAACCTCAAAGGAGGAGATGTTATTGAATGATGGTGGTAGAGGGAGGACTTAAAAGTGGCATTGGGGAGTAAAGAGCAACAACTACTAGGGGAGGAGCAGGACACCTCTTTTCCTAAATTCAGGGAATTGTACCTATTTACTCATCTCCTTCCAACTTGGAAAGTCCCTAATCTTTCATCCAATTAGAAATCAAATCATCTAAATGTTGTATTGTTTCCTTTTAGTTAATTGGTTTTATTTAATTGTTTTTACTGTATAAAAGCCATTTTCCCCTGTATTAGAGGTCCAGTCCTAAACTGAGAGGAAGGGGATAGGTCCTAATTTATTAAGCAATAGGCATGTATTGCTTAAGAAATTGATATGCTCAGAAGGTCAAATCATCATTTCCTTGGTCATTTCATCTTTTTGTTGTTATATACAGATACATAGAGAAAGAACATAGGCATATATATATGTACACAAACATGTCTATTGTATGTATAGGAAGAGCTGTTGGTGTATATGTGTGTGTATGTCCATATATAATACATATATGCATAATATATGTATACATATATACATTGTTATGACTAAAATTTTCTGGAGATTATATATTAATTTCTAATTATTTGTCAGTAAAAGTTAGAGAATCAAATTATCGCCTGGCCATAGCTAATTAATCTGAGCTTGCCACATTTGCCTCCCTTCCTAGCCAAAGCAGTCATGTCAGCAAATTCTCCAGCCCAAGCAAGCCAAGAGCCCAAAGCCCAAAAAAGTTTCCCACTTCCATGACTGGGAAAGAGGGAGGCAGATGACTGTGCAGTTCTACCTCACATCCAATTCAAGTGCAAGACATTACCATGATCCACTATTTTATCCCAATTTTGTGATGTCATTGGTCTTCTTTGAAACAAAGGATGAATAATGATGACAACAACATCTTGGCACAGTTCATAGTAAGCACTTAATAAATATTAGTTGGCCAAATATTCACTTAAGATGAACCATGACATTATAGATGGAGAACATGGCTTCAGGTTAAGAAGACCTGGATTTAAATCAGACCTTAAAAACTTACTAGCTTGTGTGACCCTGGGCAAGTAACAACTTTTCTCAGCTTTCAGTTCCTCTTCTATAAAATGAGGATAATAATAACGCCCATCTTCCAATGTTGTGAGAAAAAAATGAGATAACTCGTAAAGAGCTTTGTAAACCTTATAGTGCTATATTAGTACTAATCATTATTATTAATATTATACTAGGTATAATAATACTAGAAACTGCTATTTATACACCTTTTTTAAAGTATGCAGAGCATTTTACACAAATTGTTTCATTTGATCCTCCTGACAACTCAGTGCGGTAAGTGCCATTATTATCCCTCTTTTACAAATGAGAAAATGGATGAAGAGAGGTTGGGACTTGTCCAGGTTCACAGAGGGAATAAGTGTGTGAGGTAGGACTTGAACTCTGGTCTTCCTAAATCTCAGTCCAACATTTTATTCACAGCTTTGCCTCACTCTCTGTAGAGTATATATT
This sequence comes from Gracilinanus agilis, assembly GCF_016433145.1. Taxonomy (NCBI): domain Eukaryota; kingdom Metazoa; phylum Chordata; class Mammalia; order Didelphimorphia; family Didelphidae; genus Gracilinanus; species Gracilinanus agilis. The sequence continues at coordinate 372,955,821 of NC_058132.1, forward strand.
GAATTCTCTGTAATATCTACAATCCAGTGTGTAGCACTAGCTACTTGGCTTTCTCATCCCAGAGCAGCCATCAGGCTCTTTTCCACAGGGCATGTTTTCAATGAGATTCATACCTGAGATCCTATGGTTAGATTGTCAAGATTCCCTGTAGCAGTTCACTCAGAGTATTATGGCATATGTTTTTACCAGGCAATTGATTCACTCCTGGGCAAATTGAAATAATCTGATGTTCTGATTAATGCTAATTCCCCTTCAGAGGACGAGACTACATCAAGACTACAAGTTTTGTAGTTTCATTAAATTTTTTTAAAGGAGATTCCCATATTCTTTTTTTCTCACAAAACAAGAAAAGTGTTTTGCTGGGATTATCAAGAAATGCCAAGGAACACATTCGACTCCCAAGTGACCACTCATTGTCTTCTCATTTAATGGCATTTACCTCATATCCAAGGTCTGAGCAGGGCACTTAACAAATGCTCACTAAATTCTGCAAGGCAAAGGATGCTTGTCTATTTGACATTCCTCGGGCTGCTAACCATTTTTTTCCTACTTCACATGCCTACAGGGGCAAAGGTCAAACCTACTCAGCTGCAGATGAGATCATCCCTGATGATTGTCTGCAGCTGATCACAGTAAAAACACAGCCTCCCATGCGACTGGCCCTTGCCAGTTAGGAGCAATGATATCATCTCTGGTGGGACACAGGGAGATCTGTAGCTTGCTTTAAATTGAACTACACATATTTCTTCTCTCATTCCCCTGCATCCTTAAATTTCTCTTAGTTTGACTGACAAAGGTTGAAAGTTAAAGCAATAAACTGAAATCTAACAATAGGAAATAGAGAACCTTTTTGCCATCACCTGCATCTTACACACTGACAGTGCACCTTTTGTCAAAGAATCTCCCAAGCACTTTGTAGGAACTGTCCAGTTACAATGATTGTGTCTCATTTTATGAATGGTGTTGAGGAGTTGAATTAAATTAAGGACTGGGAGTGGGATAGAGCAAGTTGCAGTGGTAGCTCCATCTTTTCCTGGAGGGCTCTTCTATTTCTATTCCAGAATGCCCTCTTAACTCTATTTCCTTTCACTTTAGCCTCACCATCTCCTCCATCATCTTTTAGGAATAACAAGGGGACAAAGTTGAGGGAATAGTATGCTAAGACATGAGCACTTAAGTTTAATACTCAGTGTTGGTCTAGAAGAGGAAGACAACTCTTTGGTTTATCCCTCGGTGGCCCTTCTCCCATCCTACCCATAAAACAAATATCCTCTGACCTAGGGTTGTGGTTTACTGAACCTTCTAATAAGTATCACTCAATTCTCTTAACTCCCAGGTTCTGTACTCTTCCAGTTTTCCTCAAACTAAAACAGCTTCTTTAGCCTTAATTCAATTCAATAAATACTTGTCAGTGCTTATTAAGTATTGTAATAGGTACCTAACAAATGTTTATTGACCATCGACTACCAACTATACATAGAATATGGTGCCAAGAGTAGGAAGAAATACAAAGATGAATAAGAAACGGACACTTAAGTTTAATACTCAGTGTTGGTCTAGAAGATGAAGACAGCTATTTGTTTTCTCCCTCAGTGGCCCTTCTCCTATCCTACCCATAAAACAAATATCCTCTGATCTAGGGTTATAGTTTACTGAACCTTCTAATAAGTATCACTCAATTCTCTTAACTCCCAGGTTCTGTACTCTTCCAATTTTCCTGAAACTACAACTTTTTTATCCTTAATTCAATTTAATACATATTCATCAGTGCTTATTAAATATTGTAATACCTGCCTAACAAATGTTTATTGGCCATCAACTACCAACTATAAATAGAATATGGTGCCAAGAGTAGGGAGAAATACAAAGATGAATAAGAGAGTCTTGATCTTGAGGAGTTAACCATCTAGTAGGTGAGATACCATATATAATAAATAATATAAAGTATAAGTGGTCAATTAGAGACTAGACACCATAAGAGCTTCCAGAGGCATAAGGGACTGAGAATAGAACATATATAGTCAGACCTTTAGGTCATAGAAGCCTGAACACTCTAATCTTGCTGAGTGGCCATGACTTCTCTGAGTGGCCTGTTTCCATATAATTGAGTCTCTCTGTATTTCCAGTCCTTTTCCTCTTTAGTATATCATACCACTTTGTTGGAAAATCCTGAACAAGATCTACTTTGGCTATTTTACAGGAAGCTGTCTTTGGTAGAATTTGTCTTATAAAGGCACAATCCCAGCAAGGACTATTGAGATCATCTAAGATTCCTCTTGGACCCATCACCAGGTATAAATAGAGCCTCCATTTGGCTACATATGCAAAGGGCCTAAAGACTTGAAAGAAGTGACCTGATTCTCTGGTATCAATAGCTATGCAGTCTCTTGATAAGCATGCAACCTTTGTAGCATGCCCAGATAGCCTAACATGGAGGCATTCTTCATCCTCTCCCCTATGGGTGGGAGTAGCTTTCTTTGACTGAATACCTAAATAGAACAGGTGAAGTCTTTAAAACTATCAAGAATGAGACAGTCATTATTTCTGGCTTGCATTCCTTTTGGTTCATCTCCTTTCTGATACTTGTGGATTGCAGTTCATCTTCAGCATTGGCACCATGAACTGAACTAGAGAGAAGGGAAGGACTTCCTTCTCCTGTTCTCTTCCCCAGTGTAGAGAAAGGGGCTGAGGGTATGTGTTTCTTTTCTGTATCTTTATCCTTATCCATTTCAAGTGCCATTTCTTACCAGATCAAAGAGTTCTATTCACAGCAATCTTAGAGTCAGTATCAAGGTAAGATGGCATGGCCAACCAGTCCAGCAAGGAAGTCTGGAGAAACCAAGGTGTCTTAGACTCAAATTCGAGGGATTTTGAACTGGAATTATATTCTTTGTGAACCAAGTTTAGCTATTAACTTGATTCCCTTCCCTTCCCCAGAGTTTGAGGTGCTATGTTTCACATGTTTGGAAATATGTATTGGTGATTATATCTTTGGAGCAAAATCCCTTTATAAAAAATGATCTGACTATTAATGGTCAGATGGAACTGGAGCACAAGGGAACCACCCCCTGCACTTGATGGGGTCTAGATCCAATGTCAAGGAGACTAAAAGCCTCCCTGGTCCCCTTAAGGATGGAGGGAAAAAACTGGGGGAGAGGTGAAAATTTAACATACCTAGCCTATAAGCAATGAAAGACAGGGTAATCAGTACTAGACTTGGTAGTTTATCATTTGCTAAAAGTATAAATTGGTGGTGAATAGGATTTGTGGCAAAACTATTCCTCCTTATTCTGGCAACCACATTTGAGATAACTCACTGCTAGGATGCTTGGGGGATGATGAGTACCCCATATGCTTCCTGCTAAGTGTGACTCAAGGCTGACAGACTTGCCCTTTGAGATAATGAAACAACTCCCATTTTAGCCATTGAACATATGGCTGGCCAGAATCAGAAGGGCAATTTAATATACATAATTTCCCAAAATATGGCCAAAGGATATGAACTCAAACCTATCTATAGAGGGGAAAAAAGATTCCACATCACCAATAATTAAAGAAGCTCAAATTAAGGAAAATTTTAGATGCCACTTCACATCTAAATTGCCAAAGTTGACAAAAATGAAAATGAGAAATATTAGAGGGACTGTAAGAAAATAGACACATTGACACACAGCTGGTAGAGCTATGACCTGTTAGAGAAATTCTCAAAAGCATTTTGGAACTATGTCCCAAAAGTTACTAAATTGGGGGCACTTGGGTGGCTCAGTGGATTGAGATCCAGAGCTCTCAATAGGTCTAGAGGCCAGAGACAGAAGGTCCTAGGTTCAAATCTGGCCTCAGATACTTCCTAGTTGTGTGACCCTGGGCAAGTCACTTAACAACCATTGTCTAGCCCTTACTGCTCTTCTGCATTAGAATCAATACACTGTATTGATTCTAAGATAGAAGGTAAGGGTTATTTTTTAAGGGTTTTTTTTAAGATGGAAGGGTAAGGGTTTTTTTAAAGTTACTAAATTGTGTCTATTCTTTGACCGAGCAGTACCACTTCTACCCTAATGAGATCAAGAAGAAAAGTTCCTAGATGTCCAAATATGTATGTGTGTATATAGATAGATAAATCTATCCATACCCATATGTATATACTTATATGTATATGTATCTATAAATACATATTTAAATATATGCACATACACACATATACCAGCTCCTTTTTGTAATGTCAATGAGCTAGAAATCAAAGAAGTATCTATCGATTGAAGAATAGCTAAGCAAATTATAATATACAAATGTAATTAAAGATCATTATGTCATAAGAAATGATGAGGAAAAGAGTTTCAGAGAAACCTAGTAAGTCTTTTATGCATGATAATAAATGGTGAAAAGAATTCAAGAGGACAATGTATGACATCAACATTGTAAATATTAACAATTTTGAATGGCTTAACAACCCTCATAAATTCAACAATCAGTCATGATTCCATAAAGAAGAATTCTACCCATCTTCTTAAGAGAGCAAGGGTACATTTTTGACGCAGCTAATATGGGAGTTTGTTTCCTTAACTATTTTTATTATAAAGGTTTTGTTTTTCTTTTCTTTTTTTTTCAGTAAGAAGTAAATAAGAAAGAGAAAAAAGTTAATGCTTAATAATTAAAAAGGTGATTAAAAAACAAAAGTAAGACTTTAAGTTTAGTAAGTTATTAACACCACCATACATCAGTTTTATTTGAGTTAAAATTTCATTTCTTTTTATAGGTGTAGTTTTAGTGTAGTTTGCTCTTTATAGTATCATCAGAAAAGAACCTCAGAAGTCGCCAGTTCAACACCTTTCACTATCCCTGATGAAAATGAGACTTAGATTAAGTGACTTTACCATAGTCAAAGCCAAGATGCCAACCCAAATCCTCTGACTTAGAATTCAATGCTCTTTCTACCACACCACAAAACTTATCCCATATTTATCTGCATTCTTTTTATCTATTGTTCCTCCCAGTGTAGTACTGTTCCATTACATTTAGATAACGTAATTTATTCAACCATTCCCAATTGCTGTGTCTAGTTTATTTTCAAAAGCACTTAAAAATCTGATTTTCAAAGGCTATCAGCACTATTACTAATAGTGCTGCTATGCATGTGTAATTGGGGGACCCTGGCCAATGAAGGCCCAGGCTTGGCCCACAAAGCAGTGTTTCCTCCCTGCAGTATATCCACATGGTGACTTGGTGGAATCAATGCCAAAAATGCATGATGTCCTTCACTCTTGCTTCATGAGTCTACCTACAAGTGTTCTCTCTGACTGTTTACTGTTCACTTACTGTGTTGTGACAACAAGCTTTTTAACTGGCCAAAACTGCATGCATACAAAAGGCAAGAATGGGTGAATTCTCTTCCCTGATACCATAGGAGGAAATATACTACCCTATGATCTTTGATATTAATATTGAGTCATCCTTCTATTTCTGTTTTAAATCTATTGAAGGATAGGAGGGTATCTGAAGCTGTGATATAGAGGAGGAGAGTAAGAAAGAAGAATAAGAACAAGGAGAAGAAGAAGGAGGAGGTGGAGGAGGTGGAGGAGTTTTGGAGGGGAGTGGGGAGAAGAATAATAACATATATTAATTTAAAGTTTGCAAAGTAAGTGCTATATGCTAAATAGCACTAGAGATACAAATACATAAAAGGGAAAACAAGCCTTGCACTCAAGGAGCATATAGTTTAATGTGGGGGAAGACAACATCCATAAGGAAACTGAAAAGAAGCTCGGGGGAGCTTGGGGGAAAAGTCAGAGATTCCAGAGTTGAGCAACCAGGTCAGAAATAAGATCTTCTGACCTGAACTTTCTCCTTAAATTGAGGTTTGGTGTTCATGGCTTCACCCTTCCATCAGAAGAACAAAGTGATAAGGTAAAGCATTAAGGTTGAAGGGATCTTGCATGATGAGCTTCTTGGGACAAAGTAAAGAAGTCAGAGATGTCCCAAAGTAGTACAGACAGGTAAGAAATGAAAGGTTATGGGGAGAAGAACTTGACCAAAAAAAATCTTATTTTATCCTCACCTCTGGTTATTTAAAGTCCCTTCTAATAGTAAGTGAGAACTAGGAATAAACTCATGGAAGTAGTGGAAAGGAAAGAAAGTTCTTAATTTTTTGTAGATTTTGCATTAAACTTAAGTGACTTTTGATTTCCACTCTGATTGGTGCTGGTAGATCCACACACCTCCTTCCCCCACTCAATCTCTGGTCCTTAGGAAAAGGTAAAATCCATTTCATCGTAACTTATAGATCAGTTACCATTTTGCTTCAGCGGAGGAAATTCAGCAAAATCAAGTTCAATTTTTAAAATATACTTTAAATCTCTCTGTATAAACATTTACATGAATGCTTTTTGTACTTCATGCTTTTATCCTCCAACAGTTCTATGTTTCCCCCAGCACTGCATTCCTGCCTATCCTGTTTAACTTTTGCCCATATCCTCCCTGAAGTTTATTTCCCCGACATGCAAGTGCATGAGCACTCCATCACGTTATAAGTTCCTCTACTAGAGAAGAAGGTCCTAGAGGGCAGGGAATGTCTTTTGTCTTCTTTTGCATCCCCAACATTTAGCCCAGAGCCCAGCACATATAAAGTGTTTAGTAAATGTTGATTAATTGATTGATTATACTTTGATTTATTGATTAATTATGCTTTTGCCATCTAGCCTACCCAATTTTTTTTAACATATATTTTGTCTCCTTCATAATTCCTTCTTGGTAATATGTTTTAGCCTGTTCCTATCCACTTCTCTTTGCCCTTTAAGGTACCTTACTTGACACCCCTCCAACTTGAATCATTCAGAAACTAAAATACTACTTGATGATGATGATAACATTCACATAGCACTTGCTATGTGCTAGGTACTGTAAAAAAGAGTGGGGCACCAGGGGTGTAAATGTGTCCTAATGGTTTGTGGGTACACACACTAGGTTGAAGGAGAGACAGGACCAGCCAGGATAGGGAAACCAAGAATCAAGAATGGCAGTTAGCCCCAACTGTCACTCTCCTCACCCTAGGCCAGGGTCTTTGGAATCAGTAGGCAAGGTAAAGGGTTTTAACAGTTTTAATTATGATTTACTAATAAAGGTGGGATAGGGGATTCTACAATTAAAACCCTAAAGGGCAAATCACAGGAGCAAGGGGGAGGACTTGTCTACTCTAACTCTAATTAACCTAGGCCAGGCAGGGCTCAAAGGAGCAGTTCTGGAGTCACTGGGAAGGCTGCTTCAAATCTGGTTCCAGCTATGTTTGACCAGCACAGTTAAAGGGCCTGTGGGTGGCTTTGAGGATTCTCATGGTAATCCAAAGATGATCACAAGATGCCAAGAGCCAAGGTGGTCCAAGGTACCCAGGTAGAGAGAGTGAGCTTGAGATGTTGTCCACCAGATCCCAAACCCCTCCTCCACCTGGTGCAGCTCTGCAGATCTTGCCTACTTCCTGAAAGCCACCACCACTCAGAATTCCAGGGAATCAGGATGCAGGGTTTCCTTAACTCTGAGATCTCCCATGGCTAGCAACAGTTTGTGCCAACCACTAATGGAGTCTCTCTCAGAGCACAAGCCCTACTTCCTGCTCCTTCATTCCATCTTGGAATCCTCCAGCCCTTCCTGCTATGTCCAACACTTTGCTACAGAAATTACTAAATAAACCCTCACAACAGTACCATGCTAAGCACTGGTATAATTATCATCACATTTGATCCTCGCAACATCCCTGGGAAGTTGGTGATATTATTATTGTCCAAATTTTACAGATAAGGAAACTAAGGCAAACAGTGGCTAAGTGACTTCCTAGGGTTACACTGCTTTACACTTGAGTCCTCATAACTCCAGGCCCAGCTTTCTATGCACCGTACCATATAGCTGAAATAACATGCTCCATGACTTGTAATAACACATCTTATATCCCACTTACATATTATAATCAAATTTTTCATTATAGAGAGGTTTTTAGTTTGCATTTTAGATACTGAGCTAAAACCTCATTAAGAAATGGGTAATCTTATATGAGTAGTTTAGAAACAACTCCCTATTCTAAAAGAAATCTGTGTGTTACTGATTGGGATTGCAGACTGTGGATATACAGATTTGCTTATTGAGCTCCTGGGGTTTATAAAATTATTTTTGCCAGAAGATGGGGACCAATTGTGTTTAGAGATGATAGGGTCCCTCAGTAAAACCCAAGCAAATTTTGTTAACAAGGAAGTAATTAAATTTTTTGATAGCTTTTGGGGATAAATCATCTCTGAAGAACTGTGCAACAAAATTCTATAGCTGTATAATTGTTTCCCCAAGGTGACTTGTCAACAAATTTCAGTTCTGATGGGCATGCTGAAAGAAAACTGTTTTCTAGAATCTTTGGCTTTCCATCTAATAAACAAAGAAAAACTATACCTGGAGTCAGAAAGATCTGGGTTCATAACACGTCTCAGATGTTTATTAGTTATGCAATCCTGAGCAAGTCACTTAACCTCAGATTTGGTTTCCTCATCTATAAAATGAGTGGTTGAATTTTAATGGCTTCTAAGGTTCTAATTGGCCTCTAAATTCTATGACCCTATGACCATTGCCTCAACTGGAAAAGAACTGACCAGATATCCTTCATTTGTTCTACACATTCCACTTGAAAATTTCATGTATTGAAGCTTCTCAGGCTAAATGGACTATTCATGCTTCGTACAAATTTTCACAAGAGACAACATGGCATAATGGGTAGAGAGCAAATCTTGGAGTTAGGATGTCCTAACTTCAAGGGCTAGTTATAGGTCAGTTATTTATTTATGAAGGTTAGTTATATATTATAGTTGGACAGATATATTCTGAAGATATATCTATAATTTGGGTTGGATTTAGACATGAGTCAGTCTCTCTGAATGGATTATTGGTCCCCTAAACCAATAAAATCATAAGAACAAACAAAAAATAATAATAAAAAGTAAAACTTCACATCAACTAGAAATAGATATATATACACACATATATAATATATAACGTATTTTAAAGTTTATCCACTAAATATTTTCTTAAACCCTTCTTTCTTAGAATTGATACAAGTATTGGTTCCAAAGCAGAAGAATGGCAAGGGCTAGACAATTGGGGTTAAGTAACTTTCCCAAGATTATATAGCTAGGAAACATCTAGTTTGGTGTGGTTTGAACCCAAGACCTCCCATCTCCAGGCTTGGCTGTCTATCCATTACCACCTTGCTGCCTCTCCATTAAATGCTATGTCATTCACTGGTACCCTGCCTAGTACTTCTAAATAGCCACTGAGAAGTATAAAGTAACAAACAGATTGTTTCAATCTCCTGGCTGGAAACTGTAAATCAATATTTATCCAATGAAAAAGTTTATAGGAAGCAAGATCTCCATCTATCTAATTGAAATGGTGGAAACCTGCCAAAATTTTCTCTAAAATGCTGAACTCAGAAATATGAGAAATACTTCATGCAGGTGAAAACTTCATTCCACTATCTACAATCTATCTGGGCAGTTATCCAACATGGAAAGCCAAATCCTTTATTTCTTTCCAGTGATTCTGATCTCACCATCATTATCTTTGTGCCAAATCAAGTGGACTCCATAGCTGCTCAAGCTAAAAACCTGGGAAGAACTATTTATGTTTATGGTTTTGTTTTTTGTTTTTTCAGAAGCTTACATGAGAAGTTCCCCAAAGACTGGTTGCTTGTCTACTAAGGATCAAACCTCCAGTCAAATCAGAGGCATTTCCTTTGTCCCAAACAACACGAGTATCCCAAGACACCACATTTATTGTTGATTGCTATTCAGTTATTTCAGTCATGTCTTAATTCATCGTGACCCTCCTTTGGTGTTTTCCTAGCAAAGATACTGGAATAGCTTGTTGTTTCCTTCTCCAGATCATTTTAAAGTTGAGGAAACTGAGACAAACACTTAAATGTCTTGCCCAGAGTCACATAGCTAGTAAGTATCTTGGATTTGAACTCAGATCTTCCTGACTCCAGATTTGTGCTCTTTCCACTGAGCCAGTTGCCCAAGATACCATATGAGATCATACAAAAAACTGAGTCTTAGTCCCTTGTTAGTTTATGGGCTAAAAGATAAAAAAGCACATAAGAATTCATCAAGTAAGGGAAATATGGTAAATTTTCAAGTATCTGATACAACCTCTCAGGATTAAAGACTAGAAGAATATGTTTATTTGAGTATGTTGGTTGGTTTTCTTTTTATCTCTTTCTCCTACTTATTTAGCCCTCCCATTTTGTTCCTTATCCTTGCCTCCCTCTGCCAATCTCATGTATTCTCAAAGCCTATTCAAGAAGAGTAAAAACTCTGGTCTTATACCAAGCTGAAAAGGCCTCTCGTGCATTTCCAATGATGGACTGTGTGTTTGTCATTTGAAGCTAAATTTAGAAAGATTCATTATTAGGTAGTTGGCCACTAGGTAATGGGTTTTTCTCCCATATAAAATCATAACATGTTTGAGATTGAGATCTGAGACAGTGGGGGAAGTACTCACATTAATAAAGTCATGGTAGTTGGCTTTATGTTTTTCCAAAGTATACCTAATTTAGGAAATCAAGAATTGGGGACCAAAATAACTAAGCATCAGCAGCAGAGTACAGACTCAATTTCAAATCCCTACTTACTACTTCTGTAACCTTAGGCAAATATTATCTGTGGGCCTTGGTTTCTTCATCTACACAAAATGAGAAAATTGTACTACATGATCCAAAATCCCATCTAGCTCTAGTTCCACACAGGATCATTTTTCATTCAATAAATATTTGTTCCACACATTAAACAACATTAATTCCTTGGCTTTCATAGACTAAAGTGGCAGTCCAGCTTCCACTTTGGTAAGTTCTTACCTGAATCCCTGGGACTGAATGTTGATTCTTCCATTAGTAGTTCAGAAAATTCAGCATGTATGATGAAAGTAAAACTGAGCTTTCAGTCAATTCCCAATACCATGCTCTTTCCACTTTTGATTTCAGTCTTTCTTGCATTCAATCTAGCTTGATAGAAAAGCCAGAAAGGAAAACTAGAGTAAAAGATCAGAGAAGGAGCAAAAGAAAACAGGGTAGCTAGCAAGATGACACTGATTACAGTCAAGATTCCATGAGACACTGGGAAACCTTTCTCACATTTTGTTTCCCTCTCTGAAAGGCAGAAAAACACAGATGGAGATCATTTCTGCCCTTGATGATGTTTCTGAGCAAGCATTTTCAGTTGTCCTGAGCTTTCTAAATGGAAAGACTTGTACTTTTTTAGCCTTGTTCCCCTGGGTCTGGTGTAACTTGGTTTGATAAAATCTCCACCTGTTTCTCCATCTGTCTCTGCAAAAGAGGGGGCTGAATTTTACAGCTGAGTACCAGTGTACAATGACCTCAGGCCAGAAAATAAAAAAAAAATGTTGTTTATTCTGATTTAAGTAACTCCACATTTATGAAACTGAGTCATTGGAGTATTCATATATTACTTGGTAATATATGAAGCTTATCCCTGATGGGAACTCCTAAAAACATTTTTAGTCAATACTGCATGGATTTTAGTTCATTTCATCTAGTGAGAGTATTTGAGGAAGTTTGATGTAACCCTGGGCACATGGCCACTTAAGACTTCTATTTGTGTTGCTGCTATGCAGTTTGTGCAGAAACGCATCCAATCTCTCCATCCCGAATTCCCACAGTTTTTACAGGATCATAGTTCTTAGAGCGGGAAGGGACCTCAGAGCCCATCTAGCCGGAGGTTCTTAACCTTTTTTATATCATCAACCCTTTTGGCAGCCTAGTAAGACCAATGGACCCTTTCTGAGAATAAGAAACAAAAGTTCTAGAAAAAGCTTACCCCTCCTCTCTTTTAGAGGTCAGACCCTTCTAGGACTAAAGCTAGTCTATAGGCATGGGTTCCGAACTACAGGGAGTTGTTTAAAGGAAAAGGGTGAGAGTCTAATTCTCCCTGGAACTAGAAGAAATCTTTTTTATTATTACACTTGTATCTCCATTCTTAGCACCAGGTCTTGAACACAGAAAGTGCTTATGAAATGCTGCTTGAATTAAATTGGATTCTGTCATGAAGTGGCTCAAATTGGAGGAGGCAGCCTAAAAGAGTAGAATGAGCACTAGCTATAGAGTCAGAAAACCTGGTTTTAAATCCTATCTCTGCTGCTTGTACAACCAGTGTGATTTAGGACACACCAATTAACCTCTCTGGGACCTAGTTTTCTCATCTGTAAAATTAGGGCAGTAGGTTAGACCTGGGTTATGGGAATTTGGTTTTTTGAAAAAATATTTTAATAACTGTATTTCAATAGAATTCATTTCCTTTGCAAACTTGTGAACATTTATGCATGGAATACCATGTATTTTTATGCAAGGGATTGTGAAGGAATCCTGGGCAACTAATTCTCCATGGGTTTGGGTCCCTACAGCTATAAAATAAGGGAATGTTTGATTTAAGAGGTTCTTTTCAGCTCTAAATCCCCAATTCTAGTCTATCTCCGACCCCAAAATGGCTTATGAGTTGCTCTTCATTTCTTCCATGAAACATCTTGATAACATCATGGCCTTCTTTCTAACAGTGACCCAGAACATTCCAGACACCTGGTAGAGACAAGACAACATAGGAAAAAGAAACGGGCTAGCGTTTCAAGATACAGATTTAGAAAGATATAGGAAGTAAATTAGCACCAAAGATTTAAGAAAATGAATTGAAAATATAAGGGTTTTAAAACTGGTGCTTAAGAGCCTATTTGGTATTCATGGATAGAGAATATATTTTCTACATGATAATTTCAGAAGCTTCAACAGTGCAGAGAAATATTTATTTGCATCTTAATGAATACTAAAGAATAAATATTCCTGCTCCTCCTACCCTTGGTAAGTGCTTAGATTCCATATCAAATAAATCTTTGCAAAGTGATGTTTATAGAACTCATTGCATGAAATGAGTAAATCTTTATGCTTCTTGCTGGACTCATGAACAAAGGAAGGGATTCATTCAGTCAAACACTGATCCTTCAATTGCATCGTATGCCCCTGTCTCCCTTTGTACCTCAGACAAACCCCTAAATGTCTACTTTGTTTCCTTCATCTATAAAAAAAAAAAGACTGCAAAAGTCTGGAAAACAAAGATCTCAGCTTTCAAATTAAGCAAATCAAACTGGTGATCAAATTAAATAGAAATGAAAACTCTAGCCTAATGCAGCTATGAAAACTTTAAATGAATGCTGAAATATTATATCTCTTGTTGTTGAAGAATAGTCACAGTTATTCACAAAAAGCAAAATAACTTTCCTGTGACAGAGTACAATCAATAATATCTTACCATTGTTGGCATTGTTCTTTGAAAGCTGGGAAATACCTAGCCTTCCTTTAAAGGAAGATAAACTTGATAGGAGGGATTAATAAAATACTAAATGTCCTTAGAGTAAGCATAATGAGATAGAAAATCTTATAAGATAATAGGATATTCAGCTTAAAGGGACCTTAGAAATCATCTAGTCCAGGACTTCCTTAACCTTTTCTGTGGCATGGTACCTAGTTGACCCAGTGGATGTGCCTGGAACCAGGAAAACCTGAATAAAAGTCCACTCTCAGATACTTCCTAGCTCTGTGACCCTGGGCAAGTCACTCTTTTCCCCTCCTTTTTTCATAAGGTTGTTGTGGATCTTAAATGAAATAATATTTGTTAAGTGACTGACAGTTTGTCATTTTTCAGTCCTGTCTGACACTTCATGACCCCATTTGGGGTTTTCTTGGCAAAGATCCTGGAATGGTTTGCCTTTCTTTCTCTAGCTCATTTGACAGATGAGGAAACTGAGGCAAATGGGGTTAAGGGACTTGCACAGTGTCACACAACTCATTTCCAAGGTAAAATTTGAACTTGAGGAGATGTCTTCTTTACTCCAGATCCAGTTCTCTATCCACTGAGTCACCTAGCCATCCTACCTGACAATAGTAGGTTCTATACAATTGCTTATTCCTTTTCTGCTCTGATCAACTGGTGAATGGGTCTCCTTATCAGAATATGTTTTTATATGCACAAAGTAAAATACATAGGATACCAAGGAAAATTAATTCCACTAAAATACAATTATTAAAACAATTTTTTTCAATCACAAGTTCATGGACCCCAAGTTAATGACTCCTGATACCAGTCTAACATTTTTTTTTACAAATCAGGAAGCAAAAGCACAAAGAATTTTAGTGATTTGCCAACAGTTACCCAAGGAATGTCTTTGATGGGATTTCATTTTTTAGAATTTTTTTCTTAAAAATAAAATTTTGCTTTTTAATATATCTGTATTCTTGAGACCTGAAACCATCCATGCACTGAACTACAAATGTGAAAAGCTAGGCTTTCATTCTCCTTCTGCTATTAATTCCCTTTGTAACATCAGACTTTTCACTTCCATTTTTAGGGCTTCAGGAACTTTAATTGTTGAGGAAAGCATTTTGGAAACCTTCAAGTATTATACAAATATAAATTGTTACTATTACTATTTTAAAAAATTCTCCCTAATATGGTTGACTTATCAAGGGACCAAGATTGTAAAAGGAGAAATATTTTTCCTCTATTTTTTCCTTAAGTCATCAGAAAAGCATTTATTCCTTCTCAATGGAAATGTAAGCACAAATTTCCTGACTAGAGACAATATAGGTCAAATGTTATCACTTTAGAATTTTTTTTTCTAATAGGCCAGATGTTCTATTCAGAATCATACTTCCACAGAATGTCAGGGTTGGAAAGGATCTCATAACTCAGCTAGTCCAGGTCCTTCATTTTATAAACAGGTAAACTGAGCAGCAAAGTGGCACAATGGATAGAGGGCCAGGTCTGGAGTCAGAAAGACAAGTTTAAATCTAGCCTCAGACACTTACTAGTTGTGTGATCCTGGGCAAATCATTTAATGTTTTTGTCTCAGTCTCCGTATCTGTAAAATGAGCTGGAGCAGGAATCTTTGCTAAGAAAATCCTAAGTGGGATCATGAAGTTGGAACAAAACTGAACAACAACAAACTGAGATCCAAAATATTGAAATGAGCAATTAGTCAGAGTCAAGATTTGAAGCTGTCTACTTCAAACTTTCTATTCCATTATTCTCATCAAAGACAATTCAAAGAAAGAAAAATATTTCATAACTGACAAAGTTAAAGCTTAACATAAGCATTGCCTTCTAAATGAAATCTTTCCTGATTACCCTATTTGTTATGGTTGCTTTCCTTCAAAAAAAAAAAAAAAAAAAAAGCTTGGATTTATTTTGCATGTAAAGGAGACCAGGCAACAAGCATTAATTAAATACCTACTATTTGTCAGGCACTGTGCTAAATGCTGAGGATACAAAGACAGATCCTATTTGAAAGGAATTCACAACAGATATATAAGTATTAAAGAAGCCTAATGCACCAGAGCTGATTTGTGACTAAGCAGAAATCTTAAAATGCAAATGTCCTCTCAGTGGTGATCTGTGAGCATTGCAACCTAGCTCATCAACAGTGGAGCACACTTGGATCAGCAAGTAATTAATCCTTCCACAAAGAGAGAAAAGGACTTGAAGCAAGATGCCACTTGGCCACACAAGTTCTCTATATATACATCTCACTACAATTGTACCATTAAACCAAATCTCTCCAGAGGCAGTTTCTAGTAGAATCTGCTAGGTTTTATGTGATAACTTCTATGTGGTTCCTTGGTATTTAAACTGTTTCTTTATGGATGTTTGTGGCATTTTTTTTCTTTCATAAGAGCCCTGAATTTTAACTATGAGATTCCTAGGACTTTTCCTTCTCGAATTTCTTTCTGGAAGGGATTGGTGGATTCTTTCTATTTTTATTTTGCTCTCTTTATCAACACAATTCTCATTGATAATTTCATGAAATATAGCATTTAGTCTTTTTATCATGATTTTATGGAAGTTCAATTACTCATGTAATCTCTAAACATGTTTTCAAAGTTAGTTGGTTTTATATATATATATACATATATATATATATATCTTACATTTTCTTCTCTTTTTTCTCCTTTTTAAAATAATATTCAAATATTTCTTATTGTCTCAAGAAGTTACTGATTTCTTCAAAACTGTCAATAATCACATGAAAAAGTATTCTAAATCCCTCATGATTAGAGATATGCAAGTAGCAGATTGGCCAATATGACAGTAAAAGAAAATAATAAAT
>NC_058132.1:372972310-373025422 GCF_016433145.1 Gracilinanus agilis
CTGCTAGTGACTTTTACTGTTACTTTCTCCTTTGGTGGGAATCTCGAAACTTGCAATAATTTTTGTTACTAGTTGATATTTTCTTTGACATGATTTTCTTTGGTTAACTCACATCTCCAGCTTTAATTTATTCCTGAATTGGGGCTTCATGCCAGAATCAGATTTCTCCCCCTACTGTACTTTCTAACCAGCTTGGCTTTACCCTGGTTTCCTGGGTTCTTAAACCAACCTTCACTTCTCCCTAAATCTTTGAAGTTCATACTGCCACATCCTCAGGGCCCACCATGGACTTTCAGAACTGAATATTAGGACTCTGGAACCCTAAGCACATTGGCTATCCTGGTTCAAGTCCTGAAGCTCTTTACTGGAGCTTCTTATATTCTCAACCTAAATTTCTGACCACCTTGGGATTTCCTAATGGCAGTCCCCTTCTTTGGTTGCTTTGGATCACAGAGAATATACTTGTTACTGTATATTATTTATCCCATCTCATCTTGTGTCAGCACGCCAGAGCTGACTGACTTTGTTGGAGATGTTACCTTTCCTTTGGGCTTCATATTGACTCTTTCTGCAGGTATGGGATGGAAGAAGCTGATTCCATAGTTTCTCATTGAATTTCTTGAACCTTATTGGTCTGATACAAACATTTGCTGGAGTAAGTATGTGGTAGGTGAACAGACTGTACCTTCTTAAGGCAGCCACCTTCTCAGTGACAACATCATCATCAAGGAATCTCCAGATAGATTCCTTCTCCTGGGACTTTTTCCAGAAAATTAAGAACAAAAGGCAAAGATTGAATTGACTAAGTATTGAATTTACCTTTTTCACAAGGATTATAAAGAAGACAATCAACTCTTAAGTACCTTTCCTATCACCTGTTAGGGTTCAAAATGGGTGGCCTCCAGAGGAACACAGGAGACAATGCAATCAAAGCAGGAGAAAGCTTTATTGCCAGTACGCACTGGGGAAACTCAGTAAAGAGAGTCCCGAGGGGGCATTCCGAATAAGGAATATATATATGTTTCTGGGATATAGGTGCCTTTGTCTTAGAGTTAGCTAATAGCTAGACAGAGGGAGTAGGGATGCTTCCAGGTGCCACAGGATATGATTCTTAATCTTCAAGGCTGTTCTGTCTAGGAATCTTCAAGGCTGTTTCATCTAGGGGCCCTGGGGCTTCCAGCCAGGAGTTGTCCCTGGGACTGTGAGTCAGAGAGATAACTGCCCTGCTTGAGTTGGGCATGACGTTATCCAAAAAATCCCCTGCTTAATTGCTAAGTTTAGCTTTTTGGCTATAATATTCTTATAAGCTATAAGCTATAATATTTCTATAAGCTTTTTTGGCTATAACATTCCTCCCTTTTTCGTTTTGCTTACTGAGGAATCTTCCTCAGGGCCAAAGAATAAGTCCAACACACCCTAGGCAAGACTCCCACCTAAAGACAATTTGGGGTAAAGACAAATTGGGCATGCAACTTAAAAAAACTAGAAAATGAACAAATTAAAAATCCCCAAATGAAAACTAAATTAGAAATACTAAAAATCAAAGGAGAAATTAATAAAATTGAAAATAAAAGAACTATTGAATTAATAAATAAGACTAGAAGCTGGTATTTTGGGAAAAAACAGATAAAATAGACAAAGTACTGGTAAATCTAATTTTAAAAAAAAGGAAAGAAGAAAACCAAATTAACAGTATCAAAGTTGAAAAGGGAGACCTCACCTCTAATGAAGAAGAAATTAAGGCAATCATTAAAATCTATTTTGCCCAGTTATATGGCAATAAATATAGCAATCTAGGTGACATGGATGAATATTTACAAAAATATAAATTGTCTAGATTAACAGCAGAAGAAATAGAATACTTAAATAATCCCATATCAGAAAAAGAAATTGAACAAGCCATCAAAGAAATCCCTAAGAAAAAATCACCAGGTCCTGATGGATTCACAAGTGAATTCTATTCAAAGAACAACTAATCCCAATACTATACAAATTATTTGACATAATAAGCAAATAAGGAGTCCTACCAAATTCCTTTTATGACACAAATATGGTACTGATTCCAAAGCCAGGTAGATCAAAAACAGAAAAAGAAAACTACAGACCAATCTCCCTAATGAACATAGATGCAAAAATCTTAAATAGAATACTAGCAAAGAGACTCCAGCAAGTGATCAAGAGGGTTATCCATCATGATCAAGAGGGATTTAAACCAGGGATGCAAGGATGGTTCAACATTAGGAAAACCATCCACATAATTGACTATATCAACAAGCTAACAAATAAAAACCACATGATTATCTCAATAGATGCAGAAAAAGCCTTTGACAAAATACAACATTCATTCCTATTGAAAACACTAGGAAGCATAGGAATAGAAGGGCCTTTCCTAAAAATAATAAACAATATATATCTAAAACCATCAACAAGCATCATATGCAATGGGGATAAATTAGAAGCCTTCCCAATAAGACCAGGAGTGAAACAAGGATGCCCATTATCACCTCTATTATTTAACATTGTACTAGAAACACTAGCAGTAGCAATTAGAGAAGAAAAAGAAATTTAAGGTATTAAAATTGGCAATAAGGAGACCAAGCTATCATTCTTCGCAGATGATATGATGGTCTATTTAAAAATCCTATAGAATCAACTAAAAAGCTAGTAGAAATAATCAATAACTTTAGCGAAGTTGCAGAATACAAAATAAATGCACACAAATCATGAGCACTTCTATATATTTCCAACACATCACAGCAGCAAGAGGTAGAAAGAGAAACACCTTTTAAAATCATCCTAGACAATATAAAATACTTAGGAATCTACCAAAACAAACACAGGAATTATACAAAAACAACTACAAAACACTTTCCAAACAATTAAAACTAGATCTAAACAATTAGAAAAACATTGATTGCTCATGGGTAGGACAAACTAACATAATAAAAATGACCATTCTACCCAAATTAATTTACCTATTTAGTGCCATACCTATCAAACTACCAAAAAACTTTTTTACTGAATTAGAAAAAAAATATAACACAGTTCGTTTGGAAGAACAAAAGATCAAGAATATCAAGGGAAATAATGAAAGAAAAATGTGAAGGAAGGTGGCCTAGCAGTACCAGATATTAAACTATACTATAAAGCAGTGGTCATTAAAACAATATGGTACTGGCTAAGAGACAGAAGGGAGGATCAGTGGAATAGACTTGGGGTAAGTAATGTCAGCAAGACAGTGTATGATAAACCCAAAAAGCCCAACTTTTGGGACAAAAATCCATTATTTGACAAAAACTGTTGGGAAAATTGGAAAACAATATAGGAGAGATTAGGTTTAGATCAACATCTCACAACCTACACCAAGATAAATTCAGAATGGGTGAATGACTTGAATATAAAGAAAGAAACTATAAGTAAATTAAGTGAACACAGAATAGTATACTTGTCAGATCTCTGGGAAAGGAAATATTTTTAAAACCAAGGAAGACTTAGAAAAAATTACAAAATGTATAATAAATAATTTTGATTATATTAAATTAAAAAGGTTTTGTTCAAACAAAAACAATGCAACCAAAATCAGAAAGGAAACAACAAACTGGGAAAAAAATCTTTATAACAAAAAAACTCTGACAGAGGTCTAATTACTTAAATATACAAGGAGCTAAATCAATTGTATAAAAAATCAAGCCATTCCACAACTGATAAATGGGCAAAGGACATGAATAGGCAATTTTCAGGTAAAGAAATCAAAACTATCAAGAAGCACATGAGAAAGTGTTCTAAATCTCTAGTAATTAGAGAAATACAAATCAAAACAACTCTGAGGTATCACCTCACACCTAGCAGATTGGCTAAAATGATAGCAGGGGAGAGTAATGAATATTGGAGGAGATGTGGCAAAATTGGGACATTAATGCATTGCTGATGGAGTTGTGAACTGACCCTACCATTCTGGTTAGCAATTTGGAACTATGCCCAAAGAGTTCTAAAAGACTGTCTGCCCTTTGATCCAGCCATACCACTACTGTGTTTGTACCCCAAAGATATCTTAGGTAAAAAGACTTGTACAAAAATATTTATAGTCGCGCTTTTTGTGGTAGCAAAAAATTGGAAAACGAGGGTATGCCCTTCAATTGGGGAAAGGCTGAACAAATTGTGGTATATGATGGTGATGGAATGCTATTGTGCTCAAAGGAATAATAAACTGGAGGAATTCAATGTGAACTGGAATGACCTCCAGGAATTGATGCAGAGTGAAAGAAGTAGCACCAGAAGAACATGGTACACAGAGACTGATATACTGTGGTAAAATCGAATGTAATGGACTTCTGTAGTAGCAGCAATGCAATGACCCAGGATAATTCTGAGGGACTTATGAAAAAGAATGCTACCCACATTCAGAGGAAGAACTACAGAAGTGGAAACACAGAAGAAAAACAACTGCTTGAATACATGGGTTGATGTGGTCATGATTGGGGATGTAGTCTCTAAATGACCAGCCCAGTGCAACTACCAATAATATGGAAATAAGTCTTGATAGATGACACATGTTAAAACCAGTGGAAATGCACATCGGCTATGGGGGGGGGGCGGGTATTGGGTGGGTAGAGGGGAAAGTAAGAACATGAATCATGTAACCATGGAAATTTTTTTTAATTAAAATAATTTTAAAAAAATTTTTTAAAGACTTGTGACTAAACTACCTTGGTAGTTCTGAATTTTTTCTAGGGTGATATCAGGAAGTCCTCTTCTATGTTGGTATTTCAAAGTCATCACTTCCCTTTCTAAATTAAAAAATTAACTCATTAATTATTGTTCTTTCATTTTCAAAGAAGACCAAGAACATTACAAGAGTGATACCTTTACTCTTGGGTAAAATGAATTTAAGTGAGGCAAAGTTACACAAAGTCAAGAGCCTCTCTTCCAGTCATTAAAGTCCAATGACAAGACAATAGCCCAGGATGCAGTGGATGACCTTGGAGTCTTTAATATCTAAACAAGCTCTAAGGGTTCCATAACCCCTGCTTCAGGCACCTTCATGGTTACTGGAATAAATTGTTCTTATCTGCCCATGGGAGGAGGAAGGGGAGTTTTCACATGCTTGGGGTAGACAACTTCTTAATTCATTGATGGGTTTAAGGCCTGTCGATTACCTTCAACCTAGTTTAGCCCTCCTGCAGAGTCAGTTTTACTGGTATGTGGCATTGTACCTGTTATAATTTCTTGAAGCAACAGGTAGGAATTGGGGTGAAAAGTGGACACCTAAAGTGAATGAGGGAGCAGCTGGGTAGCTCAGTGGATTGAGAGCCAGGCCTAGAGATGGGAGGTCCTAGGTTCAAATCCCGCCTCAGACACTTCCCAGCTGTGTGACCCTGGGCAAGTCACTTGGCCCCCATTGCCTACCCTTACCACTCTTCCATAAGTCAATACACAGAAGTTAAGGGTTTAAAATTTAAAAAAAAATTAAATAAAGTGAATGAGGAGACCTGAAAAGGACATGGCAAGCCCTCACACCAGAGATATTAGTCCTTCCTGAACGCTTCATACACATCACTCTTTACACATAGAATTTTACCAATAATTAAGCTAGGCTTTTTTACCTATAGAACACCCCAACCAACAAAGGAATATCACAGAGGATACTTTCGCCTTTCCTCCATCATTTGCTAAAACCAAAGTATTGGACCAGTTGTGCAAACCTGACCAAAAGATCTCTTCTATAATATAGTACCATAAAGAAGATTAGGTAGCTATTCCAAACACAAAAGGATTAAGGTTTTAGGAGCTGTGAGTGAGATAAGAAAAGATCATTATCAGCCAGGTCCTTTTCTACCATAAGCACAAAGACTGATAAGAACATCTAGGCTTTAGAAGGGGCTTTTTTCCCATTAGGAAAATTCTAATAGTTATCAGTTAATTTATCACAACTGCTTGAATTTTTTATTCTTTATCTTTCTTTCAGATCTCTTTATGGGAATACAGATCAATAAGTTGTTCTGGTGATATTGTTCACATTTCATTTTTCTTTTTTACTTTGGGCTAGTGACCCTTTTCAAGGGCAAATTAATTCAAAGATAAGATACTCATTTTTTGTTTTTCACTGCTCTTGAGGCATTACCCTCTTTGTTTGGAAAAGTCATCCTTGTCCTTTTCCAGACCCCATTACTAGAGAGATCAGCTGGTCTTATTTCAGGCTATACATCCTGACTTTAGCCATGATCAGTAATGTTATTCTTTAGTGCAAAGGGAAATTCCATTTAGTAATGTCCCTAGTTAATTGTAAAATGATACAATCAATGGAAAATATCTTTCTTAGTTCTAACATTTCTTCACTATACACAAGAAAACATAGGAAATTAAATTGTATGTGGAAGAGGGAAAGTTAACCACATTAGGCAGGAATTCTCATCTAACTATGAATATTCTCTTATGATGATGTTACAGTTAAACAAGGGGATTAGATGGGTAACCCTTGTCCCAAAGGTGAGTAGAACTGAACTAGAATTCACATGCAAGTACTTTAAAATATCTTAATTATAAATAAGGAATTATTTAGAGAACATTTATAGAATTTTATAGGAGGAACATTGGATATATTAGAATTCTTATTTAATAGCTTCCTTAGGACTTGGTTTTTGCCTATTTAATGGAGAATATATTTTCCTCAAGTTTGGGCAATGAAAATAATAGTAATAATCAGTAGCATTTATATAATCCCTACTATGTGCTAAACATAGTGCTAAATTCTTTTAATTTAATCATGTCATCTGATCCTCACAATGATGCTGGGATTATTATTTATTATTGTATTGTAATAATATAGGTATTATTATTATTATTATTATCCACAGTTTATATTTGAGCAAACAGTGCAACCGGTTAAGTGATAATCTTACTACTCCCTTTCCATGGGTACAGAGAGCTCATCATTCTTTGGGAGAATATCCAAGGGCACCCATGAATCCTATAATCCTATAAACCCCTATGCTTGAAAACATGAGACTCTGCTGTAATGTCCTGCTCCTAAATAGATGGTGTATGGAATGGAAATTGAGGGGACCTCAAATATTTCAAGGTACACTCTCTTTAACCACCATGACAAAAAATATGACCAGGGGAAACCATAATTTGAAATATAATGCTTTGTTGAGAAAGAAAAAGTAATGGAGGGGGATTGTACTTCCACAACATCTCTTTATTTGTCATCTTTGTTAATAAAATGGTGTAAGATAGAACCTCAGGGAGTTCTGGGCCTGGAGCCTCATTCACTATCTGACTCTGAGCAAGTCACTTAACCTCTGTTTGCCTCATTTTCCTCGTCTGCAAAATGGGTATAATAATAGCATTTATTTCCCAGAGTTGTTGTGATGATTAATGAGATAATAATTGTAAAGCACTTCAGTACCTGGCACACAGTAAGCTCTATGAATTTAATTGGTATAGATAAACTTCTTGCATTATTTGACATTGTACTTATCGTTCACATATCTTATGTCTCTACTAGACTGCAAGCCCTCTGATAGAGTAGCCTATGTCTTATTTAAACTTAGCCATTTCACAATACCCAACATGATGCTCTGTGCAAAGGAAGGATACAATAAATGCTTATTGAATTGAGTTAAATTGTATCAAATTTGTTAACATGGATATAACTGTGGATGTTTAAAATATAATCATGTAGAGTGTGACTGTCAGAAATATTTCATGCCCCTGCTAAGTCCAGCAGCAGAGATCCATTGCTCAGTCCCAGAGTCTCTTGGCTTATGGCAGAAGCTGGTAGAACCAGTTAAACCTGTTCCAGACAATGCTGGACCAAATATGTTAATGTGGGAACCTGAAGGTGTCTGGCCCACATTCTTGATATATTAAAGGCACAACCCTCTGCTGAAGATCCCCTATAAAAGAAGATTGCTCTGTATAACCCAAATGAGCGCTTGCTTTTACCTTTACTGAGAACCCTATGGGAATACAATCCACTTAAGGTTACTCGGTTTCTTCCATTTTCCTACTTCCATTATTCTATCTAAATTAAAAAAAGAAATCAAAGTGATAGGAATGCTATGCAACTACTGTCCTACAATTCATGGCTTTTTCTTCGTTTTATAAATCTTTTAGAAATCTAAAAACAATTCAAAACAAAAACATGTACAACCCTTCACAGAATCATAAAATATTAGGGAGAACCAGCAGGACCTTTAGCGGTTATATAGTTGGTTTAGGTTCAAGGAGTTAATTTCAGAGTTGGACTAGAGATCTCTTTTATTCTTTGTTAACTTTTAGCAAGAAATGTTCTCTAAATAGATCACGATATACTGTTTCTAACCACGCCAGTGAAAAGTGAAGGCAGAACAAAAATCCAACTTGCATATTTAAGCAGAATTTTTTAAAGGATATATTATAACTAATCAGATGGATAAACCAAGATAATGGAGAAAGATACTGTAATCTGACTCTATCTGGTGTACACCCTGGACCTGAGATAAATGTTCATGTCTTATAAGTTCTTAAATTTGTGAAGGGCAGGCAGCATTGTTGAATCATTGTTCCAGTACCTCCTCAAGAATGTACAATTTGAGGCTCTCCTGTACATAGTGAAGAAAATTCTTATTTCTGAACTAGCATTTGCAATGCCTTTTTTTTTTATCTTACCTTGAAAATTTGAGGAATCCTGATTAGCTAGATTACATGAGATTGAATTCTTGGACAGGCTTTCTGACCCTATATATAGAATTTTGTGCCACTTAGCTTTTCATACATTTCATACTCTCAGAATCTTAGACAGAGAGGTGTCTTTTATCTGGCAAAAACATGAATACTGAGCAGTTTCTTATAATTAGACTAAGGGGAGGGGGCAGCTAGGTGAGTCAGTAGATTGAGAGCCAAGCCTAGAGACAGAAAGTCCTGGGTTCAAATCTGGCCTCAGACACTTCCCAGCTGTGTGACCCTGTGCAAGTCACTTAACCCCCATTGTCTGGCCCTTACCACTCTTCTGTCTTGGAACCAATACATAATATTGATTCTAAGACGGTAAGGGTTTTTAAAAAATAACTAGCCTAAGGACGATATTTATTATTGTTGTTCAGTTGTTTCAGTCATGACTGACTTTTCATGATCCCATTTGGATTTCTTTGGTATTTTTTAGCAAAAATACTGGAATGGTTTGCTATTTCCTTCACTAGCTTATTTTCTAGATGAGGAAATGAGATTAATAGAATTAAGTGACTTAAGAGTCACACAGCTAATAAATGTCTAAGACTGGAATTGAACTCAGGAAGATGAGTCTTCCTGACTCCGGGTCCAGGACTCTATCCACCATGCCACCCAGCTGCTCAAAGATGATATACATTCACTGACTACCCAATTTTTGTACCAGAAATTTTTCTGAGACTGACTGAGAAAGATTTAGTTGCACCAATGATGCAATTGATTTCATGGCTCTAGTATATGAGAAAAAATGTATCTAATTCCAACAGGGTTTGTTCCATCAATTACCATCAATTTCTACAGGCAGAAATTCACCTATGCTAGTACCTTAAATCAGATTTTGATGGGTCACAGTAGTCTTATGATCTTCCCCCTGAAAAGTAGGGCCATTCGCTAATCCCCAAAAGCATTGGAAGAAAAAAAGACTTAACCTCCTGCACTATGCTTAAATAAAGTGCTGCTATGTTTACCAATTATCTAGTCAATTCAACAAAAGTTAATATGAATTTTTTCAAGTAATAATTCTCTCCTTATCCATAAGAATTAGGTTTTTTATTTCCTAAAAGATGTGGGTAGATTCAATTCTAGAGAAAGACCTATATTCAGATCTGGTCTCTGGTACTAGTTATGTGACCTTGGATATCAATATTCATAGCAACTTTCTAAGAATATAGATTCAGGAAAAGTTTCAACCAGGGAGTCCCACTCCCTCTACCCCCCTACTCCAGGACTTCACTTGAATATTATTGTGACAATACTATGATGTCAATGAAAGCACAGGTCCACTCTCTCCTTATCTTGAATTACCTGAATATTCCTCTCTATTCTCCACTTTACCCTGCCTGTGAAGAGAAAGCTATATGATGCTTCAGGTAATTGAAATAAATCACTCATCTCTTTGCCCAGTTAAAAAAGTTCACAGACACTTTTTTTCCCCTCTAGGGAGTGATTACACAAAAAAATGGGTTCAACAATTTGTTGATGTAGAGGATCCTCGGACTTGTTGGTTTTTCAGAGCATTGCCTTCTCTATCCCTCCATTCTTGTAACCCTAAGAGAATGGGATAGTCTTTTTTAGCAAAAAGTAGCAAAAAGAATTAGAAACTGAGAGGATTTCCATCAATTGAGAAATAGCTGAACAAAGTGAGGTATATGATAGTGAAGAAATACTATTGTGCTATAAGAAATGATGAGTAGGATGATTTCAGAAAAAACCTAATGCTCAAAAGGCTTTAAAACTGGGCATACCCTTTGATCTGGTAATACCACTACTGAGTCTAAATCCCAAGAGATTATAAAATGGGAAAAAAGGCCTACTTGTACAAAAGTATTTATAACAGCTCTTTTTCTAGTGGCAAAGAACTGGAAATTGAGAGAATGTTCAATTGGGCAATGGCTAAACATATTGTGATACATGTTAGTGATGGAATACTATTGTGCTATAAGAAATGATACACAAGATAAGTTCAGAAAAAAAAACTGGAAAGACCTGCAGAAACTGATGTAGAGCAAAATATGCAGAATTGGGAGAACAACAAACATAGTAACAGCAATATTTTACAATGATTATCTATGAAAACTTGGCTACTCTCACCAATGCAATGATCTGGGACAAATCTTGAAAGACTGCAATTTGATGCAAATTGATTGAAAGAATGCAATCCACCTCCAGAGAAAGAACTGTCAGAGTCATCTTTTATATCAGTGTATTTGCAGTTTTATGTTGGGGTTTTGTTTATGCATGAGTGTGCTCTTACAACAATGCTTAATATGAAAGTGTGTTTTAAAAAAGAAAAGAAAACACATGAACTGATGCAGAGTGAAATGAACAGAACCAAGAGATATAAAATGCCTTGCTCCTCCAGAGAAAGAACTGATGGGGTCTGTATGCAGAGCAAAACATACTATTTTACACTTGATTTTATTTCTGTGTTTTCATTTGGGGGTTTTGATTTCAGAGGAGCATTCTTTCACATGACTAATATGGAAATACAAAAAATTAAGACAAAAAAGATTAGAAGCAAAACATAAATCAGAAACTATACACAGGAGAATGTATACCAGAAAATACAGAGTGAAAGAGCTGTTCCACTGGAAATGAGATCACCTCACTGAGAAAGAGAATCCCCAGATTTCACCCAAGAGGAAATTCCCCAAAGTCATAGTTTCTTTCTAATTTTCTTAAGCGTCAGTCATTAACAAAACAATAAACCAAGTTTTGATTTGTAGTATTTGCTGATTTCTGAAATACAAATGTTAATACTGAATATTCAATAATTAACTCATGAGGGATATTTAGAGATGGCTCAAGCACATCCCTGCATAAGTGTGAGTGAACTTCCAGTTGCCAGAAAGTCCCTAGTCCCTATGGGGAGAGCTACTGGTGCTTGGGGAACTCACCTGGAGCTAGCTTGTCCTTTTGAGAGAAGATCATTACTTTCCTTATTCATTTTATTTTATTTCACTATTGTGAGCTGTTTGTTTAATTTTAACTTTGTTCTCTCTAAACTATTTGGTTCTGGGAAGAACTCCCCTCTCAAATCTTTTAATGGGAGGATGACTTTTACCCTTTATTTCCCTGTGTGGAGGGTGTCAGGACTCTTCAGTCCTCTCCCTTGGACTTCAGTCAAAGCGGATGGAAAGGGATAGTGACTATTGGACAGAAAGATGCAAAGACAAATAGACACATAAGGCATGCTTTAATTTGAAAGTGCAGTGTGATCATAACCTTTTAATTCCCAGGGAATAGCCACTGGTGTTTACATTCCTATCCCAACCCACTGTCCCCAGTGTGGGATCATAGCTCATTCTGTTCTCTCATTATCTCATGCATTTCTTTTTACTCTCACCCACCCCTCTTTCCCTTACTCCCCCTTCTCTAAAAACATACCTCAAGAGAGATCAGTATGAGCTGAAAAAGGAACTTTGTTTCTGTAAATCATGTTGAAGAAAGGCTGCCCCATTCAGTTATCTTTTAATCACGTTGAAGGATGGGCAATTTTGCCCTAGCTGAGACAGCCATATCTTTGGGAGTCCCATTTAGTTCTGTGAAAGTTCAGCAGAGCCAAAGCTAAGAAAGAAATACAAGATTAACTAGAAACATGCAAACAGTCAGAAGGAGTAAAAATGGAGAATATTGTTCTTTTTGTTTCAAATCAAGAATTTATCAACCCTTTCACAAAATATCAGTTTGAATGCTTCTCTGCTTCTGCTGGGCTCCTTCTATCCCAGCTACCCTTCTCTCAAATAACAGTGTGATATTTTTGGATGGTATTTTATACTGTCATAGCATTTTATTCCAAAGTACGTAACACACTTGACAGGTTTGGATTAATTCTACATAATAGGAGGATGAAATTAAATATTAAAACTTCCTAATTTTCTTCTGTGGATATTCCTATCAGAAAAGAGGGCAAGTAATCAGACATTCTCATATTTCCTTTTTACCTGAGGCTTAAGCATGACTCAGAAGGCAGATAGATATCTCAGTGGATAGAAAGTCCACTGAGATGGAAGGTCCTGGATTCAACTCTGACCTCAGACACTTCCTAGCTGTATGGCCCTGGGTAAGTCACTTAATCCCAATTGCCTAGCCTTTATCACTCTTCTGTCTTGGAACCAATATTATGATCCATTCTACAATAGAAGGTAAGGGTTAAAAAAATGGGTCAGTCCTAGTTATCCATCTCCTAGCTCTGAAGCTTGCAGATATAGAAGGTCTCCCAGTCCCCCTTGCATAGAGGAGCCACTTCCATACAGAGAGAATAATTACTACCAAGAATATAATATAAATCTATTGGAGGATTTAACTTGGTCTACTCTCTAATAGGTTCATTTCTCTCTTTTCAGGAGAGAGTTGAAGAACAGAAACAGAAAAAGGGTTTTCCTTGGTCATGGGTTCTTCAGATTCAGAACTGGAATGGACCGTAGAGCTTACTGAATCCAACTCTTCGCTCACAGTTGCTGATCATGAGGCTAAAATGAAATCTGGAACCTAAAGCATCCATTACTTAGGAAATAAGCTGTCATCCAAGCCACTCTGCCTTTCTCGGTAGATAAATGCATTAGAACTAAGTAATACATGAAGGGAAAATGTTTTTTGGATGGGATCCCTATTATTTTATGAGTTCCATCAAAGGAAGTCACTAATGATTCATTAACATCGAAATCAGGTAAAAGGAATTGCTGGCATGAACATTAACTGTAAATCCTGCCTTACTTTCTAAACTTTTCTGACTAAAAAGTTTAAACATTAAGTGAATTGCAGCAGGCTCTTTAGCAGAAAGGAGTGATCAGTTTTTCAAAAGTATATGTCATTCGATCAAATGGGACAGACTTTGCTACTGAAAGCAATGCAATGATTCTGAGGTTCTTTATGAAAAAGAACACTATCCATCCCTAGAGAAAGAACTGCTGGAGTAGAAATCCAGAAGAAAACATATGATCTATGTTTACTTGGGTAAATGATTTGGGGTTTTGGTTTTATAAGATTATTCACTTACAAAAATGGATAATATGGAAATAGGTTTTGAGTGATAACACGTATATAACCCAGATTGAATTGTTTGTCAGCTCCTGGAAGGGGGAAAGAAGGGAGAGAGACAACATGAATCATGTAACTTTGGAAAACTTATATTTAAATTTGTTATTGGAATAAAATAAAGTTAAAAAAATTTTTAAATATATGTCATCAGTCCCTGATAAATGATCTCATTCAATACAGGGAAGAAAAGGGTTATTTTATATACAGAGCAGCTAAGTGATGCAGGGGATAGAATGCCAGCCCTGGAATCAAGAAGACATAATAAATCTAGCCTCAGACACTAGCTGTGTGACTCTGGAGAAGCCACTTAACTCCATTTGCCTCAGTTTCCTCATCTACAAAATGAGTTGCTGAAGGAAATGGCAAATCACTCCAATATCTTTGATGAGAAAAGCCCAAATAGGGTCACAAAGAATCAGACACAACCAAAACGACTGAACAAAAATTATATGTAGCACTGACCATGGGGCTGATCTCCTGACCACTACTAGCACCAACAGACTGGATCCCCAGAAGCCAGCTACTATGTCTCCTCTTGAGGTTTTAGGGGAGTCCTGAGGAAGTGACAGTATCTTTCTAAAACTATAAACTCAGAGGATCTTAACTTGAGATTTAAAAACTTGTTCTTTTTTTAACATTTTGGATTAATTTTAACATATACTATCTTTCAATATGATTTATTTAATCTCCTGCATCTAACTTTACTAGATTGCCAAAGTGGATCTATGACACTAAAAAAGGTTATGAACTTATACCTTAATTTATAAGACCCAAATAGTGTTCTACTTATATTGATTTTCAAGTGATATCAATTAATCAGACAAATTGAATTAGCTTTTAGAAAGGAGTTTTTATTAAAGCACTATAGTAATAAGAGTTGGTACAAAATATCCCCCAAAAGTTTGCACCACAATTTTTCACCAGTCCTCATAGAGTCAATGGAATGTAGACTCCATCTTAAAGAGATGGCAAAAGATGGCAAAAGGATAGCTCATCATTCCTAATTGCTAGAAGTTCTTTTCTCTCCTTTATGGAGTACTTTTAGAGTCTTTAAGCTACCTTTCCTCAGTTTGTCTTTGGCTATAAACTGTATTAGCTGTTTCTGGGACTAGAACATTAATTTTAAAAAAAATTTTAAGCCCAAATCTATGAGCCCTCCAAAGTTCAGGCTAAGTAAATGCAACGGAAAAATAGGAAACACATTTGAAAATTTGTCCTTTTCCACGTCCATAAGGCTTTCCCTCTGGAAAATAGTCAACAAATTAGGTTTCTCCAGGTGCCTATGTTGATAATGGTTTTTACTTCTCCTCTGGTAGAAATAGAAAAAACTACATTAACAACAACAACAACAACAAAGTAGTTCTTCTCTACTCTAAACTCAACTAAATGAATAGTTGAGGAAGAGAAAAAGTTAAGTACAATTTATCTTCCAACCAGAACCACCCATACCAAATTTGTAACCTCCAGATTCTTCCATTCAAAAAGCAAAATAATAATTCCTCTCTACCCTAGTTATTCACTATATTTTTAGTTTTGGGTTTTTTTATTAGTAACATCCAGTTAAGGTCACATTTCAACTATTTGAATCTTGGAGAATGTTTCCCTTGGGAAATTTCATGCTATATTTTGGAATCTAAATTAATGAGTTTCAACTTGTAGACTGTGTGTAAAATGATCTGGGAATATTACCACCTAAAGATCACTCTCCTTTTTTCAGAAAGAACTATAACTCAAGGAAATGGTGGTAATGGTGGACAACAAAAAACTAGTTAGTCATAACAGCAACAAAATAATAAAATGTATTATCTTATGTAGAAAAAAGGAGGAATTGGTTACGATGAATAATTTTTTTCAAAAGAGAAGATATAGTTAGATAAATACAGCAATAAAAAGAAGGCTGCATTAAAGGTAGCATGAGAATTCTAATTTCAGATTCTTTATTGTTACCTATTGTAAGTAGAAAATATTTTATAGCATTGAGTCCTCACTCATAAAATCTTTCCCCTATATAATCCAGTAGGCTGATACCATTCCCACTAGTACATATAGTTTATATAATATTTCAAAGGAAAGTTTTATTCAATGAAAATAAAATATATTATATTCAGCATAATCTCAAGTCCTATGTAATATCCTTAAGAAGGATTCCTTGGGGCATCTAGAATGGATAGAGCACTGGACTTAGAATCAGGAAGACTAGTCTTCATGAATTCAAATCCAGCCACAAAGATTTACTAGCTGGGCAAGTCACTTAACCTTCTTTGCCTCAGTTTCCTCATCTGTAAATGAAGCTGGAGAAGGAAATAGCAAACCACTCCAGTATCTTTGCCAAGAAAACTTCAAATAGAGTCACAGAAAGACAGACAGGATTGAAATGACTTAACAACAACAGATTCCCCAGTGTCACTTACAGTCACTGGACATGTCTTCTCTGCAGGCAACATGGCATTGGTCCTCTGTTGAGGTAATTCTTGTTTCATGATAGTATAGCCATTTCCCTAGAATAGTCTGATCAGTATTATTCCTCTGCTGGCATGATAACTCCACTGGCACTGTCTTTTGTTGGTAAAACTGTTGGCCTCCCTCTCTGGTATCTTCTCCCAGTCATCTAAGGCATTCCTAGCTCCCTCTGTATTACAGGATGGATGGCCCATCCTGACCTGACCAGAGATGCTGAGTTTTTCAGATGAACACATGATTCACGCTTTAAAGTTCTAGACTAGGGGTTCCCTTATTAAGGCTGGAACTCTTGCTCACCACTCAATCATGTCTCATCTTCATTCAGGGACTAGATTTGTTTTCTCACAAAAGGAAGCTATCTGCCATCGCTTTCAGCCTTAGGCTACCTGCCAGGGACCAACAATGCCTCCATGATAAAGTGACACAACCTCATTCTTACATCTTTCCTACTTGGCTGATTAGGATTGAGTAACCATTCCATTTACATGGTATACCTCTTTTATGTATCTAGTTATTTATGTCATGAGTATACTCTGGTCCTTTCCTAGAGCCAGGATGGTACAGTAGTCCTCAGGGTTCCAGAGAGTTACCCTAGGGAGCTGGGGTAGAAGAACCACTTATTGACTTGAACCCTAACTGGCTGTATTCCCCTCCTTCATCTGATATGGGCTTACCACTAAACCCAATTCCATTTAATCACTTAATATCATTTAGCTTAAAAAAAAGATCTTTACCTCAAGAACAAATATATAAGTACTTTCCTTAAGACCTATAGGTTATACTCTTCCCCATAATTCCTTGGTTTCTAGAGGAGTAGGCTCAACACTAGGCTCAGGTCCCACATAATGTCAGTCCCTCCAAGATCATGTCCAGATACATCATTAATGCTAGATGAGTGCCTGTTTGTTTCATTTGTCCCTGAGCTGGGCTCCTGAGGGTCATTTCCTCAGTCACCCTTTATTCTTTGGGAAGCAATTGCTGTACTAGATGTAGCAATGACTCATCAATCTGGCCAGAATTTCCCCACCCATGTTCCTATGACTTCCTTCTTCAAGTCACAATTGGAGACTCTACTCTCTTCACCTATAATGGAAAATAAACAGAAAAAAACAACTAAAGAGACCGATTTTTTCAGGGTCATATGGCTCTAGAGGGGAGAAAGGTCCTAAAATGTTTTCCTTATATTTCACTTGAAGCCATAAGCAAAGGGGTCACCAAAGAAGGGCGAAGAGAAAGTAGCTGAAATACATGGGCCTTTTTTGAAGCCCATCTTCAACACATCATTAGCCAATGAGAACTAATTACAGATTGTCTCTCCATGAAAAGAAGGAAATTAGAATTTATTAAGAGTCTTCTATGTGATAAGCTCTTTGCAAACATTATCTCATTTAATCCTTATGACAACTCTGACAGATAGGTGTTATTATTATATCTATTTTATAGTTAAGGAAACTGAGGCAAATAGTGTAACTAATTTGTCTAAGGTCATTCAACTAGTAAGTGTTTGAGGTAGATCTTCCTGATTCCAAGCCCCAGTGCTCTATCCCTGGTACCACCTAGCTGCTCCTCCAAGGCACTTCCCTTATATGCCATCATGATTTGCTCACTCTCTCATATTCTACATTTGGCAAGATTTCATCAGTGAGAGATTGATGATGTGATGGGTTCTGTGCATGTGCCAGACACATTTGCATTTTGTCTCCTACATTAAAATGTTCATTCCTTAAGAACAGATTTTGCTGTGTCTTTATTTATATTTCTAGTGACTATCTCAATATCTTCCAGATTGTTACTGTTCAGTTGTTTCTTCAGGACCTAGTGGACTACTGTCTATGGGGTTTTCTTGGAAAGGATATCAGAGTGGTTTACTATTTCCTTCTCCAATAGATTAAGGGACATAGAGGTTAAGTGACTTGTCCAGGGTCACACATCTAATAAGCATCTAAAGCCAGATTTGAATTCAGTTCTTCCTGACTTCAGGTCCAGAGTTCTATCCACTGAGCCATCTAGCTGTCCCTATATCCCATGTAGTAAGTGTTTAATAAATGCTTGTTGACTGACTTCCCCTAAAAGATTTCCATCATTTGTTCAGGAATTGACAAGTTACCACAACTGTTACTGAATTTAATTTTGGTAACAAGTAGAAATAGTCACGTTTCCTGATTCTCTCAGTGACAAAAATTGGCCACCAAATCCCTTTCCAGGAAAAACATTTAAAACTTTTCCTCATTCATTGGCTCTTCTCCCTCTTCCTACAACCATACATACAACTTCTTCTGTTATAAAATAAAAGAGAAATAAAATAAAAGCATTCTTTTTTGTCCCTTAAAAACCCAACCTATTTCTCTCCTTCCTTTTACTACCACATTTCAAAAATATTTTAGACTTTTTGATTCATTGCTTCTCCTTCAAATGAAATAGTGGAAGTAACAATGAAGAGGCCAACGT
Source organism: Gracilinanus agilis (assembly GCF_016433145.1). NCBI lineage: Eukaryota > Metazoa > Chordata > Mammalia > Didelphimorphia > Didelphidae > Gracilinanus > Gracilinanus agilis. Next base: position 372,990,968 of record NC_058132.1, read on the forward strand.
ACTTGTCCCAAGAAACCCTTCCACCTACCCCCTTATACCTAGTGAATTCTTACCCTTTCTTTAAAACTAACTCAAATGCCATCTCTTCAAGGAATATTTCCCTGTTTCCTCAAGTTAATGATTTATACAATCCTCAAAACTCTCTTAGAACATTGCATTTGCCTTTCTTGTACACTTAGTGTGGATGGTTTCTATTGTAATTATTTGTATATTGTCTAGACACAGCTGAGTGGTACCAAGGTTAGAGTGCTGGCCTTGGAGTAAGGATGGCTTAAAAGTTCAAATGCCACCTTAGATACTTCCTAGCTGTGTATGATCACAAGCAAGTAGCTTCACCCTTCTCAGTCTTAGTTTTCTCATCTGTATAATGAGGATAATAATTCCATCTGCCTCCCAGGGTTATTGTGATGCTCAAATGAACCTTAATTATACCCCATTTTCTATATGTAAAGTCTTTCGTAGACTTTAAAAAGTGAAAGAAATGATAGCTAATATCATATATTATCTCTTCCCACTAGACAATAAATTCCATGCGCACCCTTCCATCACACTCCAAGTACTCAAGGTATGCTTCCATATTGGTTACCGCCCTTTTGTCTGAATACCATCTTCTATGCTCCCTCCTCTTTCCCCATTTCCAGCCTTACGTAGGCCTGGAACAACTGCACTTGAGATGGAATTCCTATGGACAATGACAATGACCTAACTCTTTCTTCAAAGATTAATAAATTCCTCATTAATTAGTCTTCCCAATCCTTGTGATTCTGAACTCTGGATTGCTATTGTTTAAGCCCCATTATCCATCTCTCATTGACCAATCTCTTATTGCCATTCTATTGAATGCAATTATCCTTCTCCCCCACCCCAACATCCCACTCTAAAGCTACCTCAATTCTTTCACTGTACCCTTTAGAATGTCTGCTCCATGGGTAATAACAAATTGACTTTCATCTTAAACTTTCCTTTCTTGCTCCATCCATCCCCTCACACTTACTGAGACCTGACTACTTCATGATGACACAGCTTACCAGGATACTCTTTCCCATACTCACTACAGTTTTACGAGTTATTCAACCCCCACATCCTGCAAACCCACTCATTGGAAGTGGGAGGGAAGTTTTAAATCTTAATATTCCTTATTCACCATTGGCCTTTTCAGGCTCTCCTTCTACCATCATGGCTCATAAACCTCTCCTTTGAAGCTTATTCCATCCATATTTCTCACCCAATCATGTGGCTGTTATCTATAGATCTCCAGGAAAATCTCCTTCCTTTTAAATGAGTTAAATGCTCAGCTCACATGCTTTCTCTCCTCTCAACTTCTGCCCTTATACTAAAGGACTTCAATATACCTACTGATACTCCCTCATATACTCTAACCTCTCAATTCCTCTACTTAATTATTTCCCAATATCTATTCCTCCACCCCACCACAACTATACATATTGAAGGTCATACTCTCAGTTTTGCCATCACCTACAAGTATTTTACATTCATGTTCGTGAACTCTAAAATTCCTTTTTGTCAACATAATCTGTTGTTGTTCTCCTCCTCCTCAGCTTGAAATATTAAACCATATTTTTCATCCTAACCTCAACCTCCAATTCCCCCACCCCTCAGTTTTCTCTAGAACATCACCTCTCCACTGGCTAAGCTCTTTCCTTTCTTATCATCACCCTGTGGCAAACCAATTCAGCTCTACAATGTCCTCTTCTCTAGAGTCCCTTACCCATTTATCCTAAAATTACCCTGACAAACCCCAGCCTGGGATTATTCCAGTCATTTTCTGCCTTTCCTCCTACTTAGCTAATGCTGAACAAGGCTGGAGAAAATTCAGAAACCACGCTGGTTGGACCCACTACAAATTTATATTGCAAATTTATCCACCATAAATTTATATTAATCTCAACTGGGACCTCATTGTGCCAAAGTAATTGTTTTACACATCTTTCCTTGATCAAATTTAGTTTGGGGGCAGCTAGATAGCATAGTGGACCAGATTTCAAATCTCAGATACTTACTAGTTATATAAATCTGGACAAGTCACTTAACCCTGTTTGCCTCAGTTCCTCATCTAAAAAATGAGCTAGAGAAGGAAATGACAAACCACTCAAGTATCTTTGCCAAGAAAACCCCAGAAGGAGTCACAAAAAGAATTGGACATGACCAAAAATGACTAAACAACAATTCAATGTACTATCTCACCATTACTGTACCTTTTTCAAACTTCTTCATCCCTCCTTAAGCCTCCCATGGTTTCCCCTGTCTCCCACTCTCATTTTTGAGAATCTTGCATCATATTTCACTGAAAAAAATCAAGGCAAAAAGTTCCTTATATCCTGTTCATCTTCTTACATCACCCAAATACCTTCCATAACTCTCATTCACTCCTTTTTCACAAGCAAAAGTGGTTCTTTTCAAAGGTAACTAACATATCTTTCCACTCTAATATTCTAAGATCTTATTACATCACCACAAATGAATGAAACTGTATATTGACAAATGTGAAGTATTTCTTTAAGACAGTGTGTCAAATTCAAATAGAAACCCATCCCTGTGGGTTGCATACTACCTTAAAAAATGACAAGTTAACATTATCTCTGGTGTATTATATTTTTTGGTTAAACATTTCCAATTAGATTTTAAGCAGGTTGTGCCCCTATCAGGAATTTGACACTTTTGCTTTAAGAGAACTTAAAAGAATATTTCAGATGTTAGGCTAGAATTTCACATTTAAATTGTTACATTTTAAGAATAACACAGACAAGATGAATTGAGAACAGAAAGTAATCATGATGCTGAAAGAATCATGCTATGGAAGGCAGCCAATTTCAAGGAATACAGGGGCTAGAGTAGGGTCAGCAAACCATGACCCATAGGCCAAATGCAGCCCACACCCTATTGTTATATGGCCTGTGAATTAAAGATGGTTTTGACAAATGATTAAAAAATGTCATTAGAAAACTAATCCTTCAGAACACCTGAAAATTATATGAAATTCTAATTTTAGGGTCCATTAATAAAGTCTTATTGGAACATTAATCATTATTTGTGTATTATCTGTGACTTCTTATTCAGTACATTAAAAACTTCCCTATAATTCCTATTCATTTGTTTTACTGGAAAAGATTAATAGTTATCAATTTCATATTTTTTCTTATAGGCAGATTCTTAAACCATTTGCGACCTGATAGGAGGATGGGAATCACAAAGAGGCAATGTAGCATGTTTTAAAAGGAATATACTATTATAAAGAAGAGCAAGATACACAACAGTGTTAGACATGGAGAAAATCTCTGGCTTTTCCACAAGATAAATGTTTGTGCTTTCTTGCCCACAAGATCCTCCCAAATGATTATTCACTCATCTGTCCAAACCATATCCTGATTTAGTAATTCTATTAGTCTCTGTCTGAAGATTTGGCATAAAACAGACACTGACTCCTGCCCACACTTTAGTCCAGAGACTAGCAGGGTCACAGAATCATAGATCTAGAACTGAAAGAGTTAATAAATGGTATATGTTTGATAAGTGTTATCATATTTACCCATTTAGGACTAGGAATATCTTGAAAATAGGATTTTTTTTGGAGGCAAGGGGTAGTCTTTGTATCCCTAGTATTTAGGAACATGTCTGGCAATTAGTAGTCACTTAAAAAGTCTTGGTTAACTTTACCTTTTAAGTTAGTCAATCAAGAAGCATTTTTAAGTTTCACTGTGTATCAGGCACTGTGCTAAGTGCTGGGAATATAAATACAAGATAGAGAAAAAGAAGCAGATAAAAAGAGCAGAGACAGACAGTGAGAGGAGGAGAGAAAGAGAAAGAGAGAATCTCTGCTTACATTCTTTTTTATTTAGCATTCAAATACCTTGAATTGATCATTCTGTACTCACCACCACCACCATGAAACAGTTACTTCAATGATTCTTTTTGTAATTGCTTTATGATTTCAGCCCATATTCTATCACCTTTGAATCCTAGGACAAATCATTTAACCTCTCTAAGGGTAAATTCAAAATCTGCCCTTGACAGACCCTATATGCAAAGGAATGTGCTAATCAAATAAGAGAGACAATGGCCATGTCCCTTGGATTTTTTTTAATAGGATGACTTCCCTTGAAATACTTCTCAATCTGGAAAAGTGAAAGGGATTTGGAGCAGAAAAGACTGTGGACCCAGCAATTCCCAAAGTATTACACAGTTATTAGACAAATAGTCCAGATATGGATGATGACCAGGTATAGTCTGATTTTCAAGGATTAAAATCAGAAGATCTATGTATGGTATAATCTATATCATATTTCTTGCCTTACTCCAGGGATGGGAGAGAAGTTGCAGGGAGAGAATATGGAACTAAAAAAATGTTTTAAAATGAATGTTAAGTGTTTTAATGTATCCAGAAGTATTTAATGAAATAAATAAAATATATTTAAAAGAAGAGCATATATGTGTGACTGATTTTCTGGCCCCTCTTGCCTAAAGACCAGGGAAGTTATATTTCATCCTTCCCCCTAGGGAAGGATGGATGTATCCTAGTATCCTGAAGGAATTGGAAAAGGAGGAGGAAAGGAAGAGGGTCTTTCTCCTCTACCTTGGCTAGAGCCCTTGTGTTCCACCAAATTTACAGGTCTAACCACCACAATTCCTTTTACTCACTTAATAGATTAATTTTTACAAAGCAATATTTATTTCACAGGCATAAAGCACAAACATACAAATGTTTAGGCCTTCCTCTGACACCTGGGGGCATAATCTGCTCTTATACTACCAGAGTGTCAGGGAGGGGATTAGGTTCACTTTTTTAACTCAGTTCCAACATAGCATTAATCCCAAGTTTCAAAACCAAAAATCTCCTGGGCTAGTTTACTAGAACCTGGCTTCTCAGGATTTCCCTACGGGACTGATTCTCTTCCTTCAAATCAATAGCATTATTACTACATTGAGCTGGAGAAAAGGAAGGAGGCAGAGGAGGACTGTTCCCATCCTTTTGTCAATGCCACTAATTGTGACTAAAATAAAGTGCAGGAGGATTTCACATCCCAAAGACATCGGTGTTAACCTTGAACCATTTAGAATAGTGGCTAGTCCCCATGTCGATTGCCATTAGCCTGACTAAGTCAAGTCATTAAAATTGGAGCCTGTTTATAAAGGCATAGGATAAGAGAGTCATAATCAATCAGTAATGAACCCACAAGATCCTAATTTAGTGGGATGGTGTTCTCTAGAGAAGATTCAGACTATCTGATGAGACCAGATATATATTGATCAGTTATTTTAACATCAAAGATTTAGAATCAAATAGGATAAATTGAGTTTCCCCTTTTGTGAAAGTTTTCTAGATGAAAAGCAAATCCATCCAATTTAAAATAAGTCTTCTTATCTTCCTTTGTTAGTTCTAGTACTATCAGGACAATTTTAAGATCTTGAGATAGTTTTTCTTGTGTCCTGTAATGAGAACAACTGATTCTTTATAAAGCCACTGAACATCTAAGAAATTTACAGAGGATTTCATTACAGGTGGAAAAGGGGTCAATGGCAGGGAAGATGGCAAGATGTTTGGGTAGGTAAATTATGCTCCATATACCTCTACTCTTGCTATCATCTGTGGTTATCTCTAAATCTCTAATCTGAGAAAAGTCTAGTATTTAGGATACTTTTACCAGTCATTTAACTTTTTTTTTTTACTTTTTAATTAGATTTATGATTTCTTAGCATAGGAAACTCCTTCAACTGATGAAGATTGTCAGCTGTCTTGCAACTTAGTCTTAAAGAGCTGCTCAAGGGTTATATAATAATAACTGACATTCATACAGTTTTTTCAAGTTCATAAAATATTTTACCAATTTAGCTAGATGGCATAATGGATATAGTGTCGGACCTGGAGGCAAGAAGGCTTATATTCCTGAGTTCAAATTTGGTCTCAGACACTTACCTGCTATGTGACCCGTGGCAAGTCACTTAACCCTATTGGCCTCGGTAAAATGAGCTGGGTAAGGAAATGGTAAATCATTCCAGTGTCTTTGACAAGAAAACTCCAAATGTGTTCATGAAGAGTCTGACAGGACTAAAGGAACTGAATGATTATCTCACCTGAGCCTCACAACAACTCTATGAGATACAAACTACAAATATTTATTCATGTTTTAAAGATGAAGAAATTGTGCTTCAGAGTGTCTCCCTCATTAGACTTTGAGTTCCTTGAGGGCAGCAGCTATATTCACCTCTTTTGGCATCCCCAGAACTTAGCATAGTGCCTAGCACATAACAAGTGATTAATAAATGCTTATTAACTTGACTTGTTGACTTGAACAACTTGTTCAGACATACCTAGTGATAAAAGGTGAGATTCTAGCCCAGTGTCTCACCTCTTTACTATTCAACCAGAGAGAAGAGTTAATATCCTTGAGGCAAAAGTGGTTCCTTAGTGAAAAAACATTTTTCCATAGTGAAGCTAAGCAATAGTACCAAGGGCTATGAATTGATCCCTAATTCATGGAGAAGAAATGGGAAACGATTTTTGTAGCTGGTTCACACCCCACCTTCCCAGTTCATAGGACTAATGAATTCTCATGACCTACACAAATCTCTACTCTAACTCTGTCATTCAAAAGGATGGTTATTTCATAGACCTCGTCATCACCCAAAACTTTGAGCCTCAAGGATCATGAATTCTAAATCCTTTCTCTGGTCACAACTGCTTCCTACACTATCTTACTTCCTCTAAATATGTTCTTTATAACTGTGGGAGTAGAAACGCAGAAGAAAAACATATGTTTGATCACATGGTTCAATGGGGATTTGGACTTTAAATGATCACTTTATTGCAAATATGAATGCTATGGAAATGGGTTTTGAACAATGATACATTTTTAAACCAGTGGAATTCCTCATTATCTCAGGGAGGAGGGAGGGAAGAGGGGAAGGAAAGAACATGAATCATGTAACTATGGGAAAATATTCTAAATTAATTAATAAAATATGTTCTTTATTCTCTTATTTTCTCTTTTTCTGTCAATGACACCACTATCCTCCCAGTTAACCAGGTTTGAAATCTTTGAATTACATTCTACTTTTCCCCGTCCTTTACTGCCCTCCACATCTAAGTCATTGCCAAGTCTTTCAGTTCTACCTTCACAATTCTTGCATTCATTCATTCTCTCTGCTACCACACTAATTCTGGCCCTCATTTCATTTTGCCTGGACTGCTGTAATTGCCTCCTAATTGATCTCTCTGCATCCAATCACCCCTCCTCAACTATCTTCCCATAGCTGCCAAAATAGTTTTCCAAAGCATGGATCTGATATGTCATTCCCCAACTCAATTCACTTCCCTAATTCCCTGCTGCCTCAAAGACAAAATATAAAACCTTTAGCTTTACATTTAAAGCCGTTCATAATGTACCTCTAAAGTACCTTCTGAGTTTGCTCATTAGTTTGTTTTTAAATCCCTACCTTCTATCTTAAAGCTGATATTGGTTCTAAGGCAGAAGAGCAGTAAGGGCTAGGCAACTGGAGTTAAGTGATGGATTCAGGGTCACAAAGCTAGGAAGTGTCTGAGGCCAGGTTTGAACCCAGGATCTCTCATCTCTAGGCTTGGCTCTTTATCTACTGAGCTACCTAGCTCTAACCTGAGGTGTTTTGATTTTTTTATTGTCTTACACTAACTCTTTTCACAGGCTCGGTGTGTTCTAGCCAAATTGGCAACTAACTGAATCCTGAAATCTATACAATTCTCTTACCGCTGTGCATTTATTCAAGCTATATCCACCATGCACTCTTTTCTCATTTCTGCCTTTAATATCTATCTATTCAAGGCTCAGTTCCTGTATTCCCCCTTCATGAAACTTTCCTTGTCCTCTCCACTCCTTTTTCCATCCCAGCTAAAAGTCATGTCTTCCTCTTGAAATTTCCTAAAACACTTTTTCACTCCTTTGCCCTCTATAATATTCCATCTACATATAATACTTATCAGTGTACTATCCCCCTCAGAAAAATATAAATTCCTTAAAGGCATTTTAAAAGTCTGTCTCTCCAGTGATATAGGAGGCCTTTAATGTTTGTAAAATAAATCAGAAGGTTGTGGAAAAATGACTCAAATTTCCTATCACATAGCTTGTATGATGGCCTTAACTATTAATTACTCATGTTCACGTGGCATTTTATAGTTATAAACTACTCTACATACATTATCTCAGGTGAGTCTCACCACAGCATTTTGAGGCAAATAGGTCAAAGTTATGATTCTGAGGATAAATGATATTTTGTTGTTGTTGTTTTGTAAATAACCCTTATTTCTGCCTTCATATCAGTTCTAAGAAGAATGGCAAGCACTGGGCAGTCAGGGTTAAGTGACTTGCCCAGGGTCATACAGCTAGGAAGTATCTAAGACTAGATTTGAACCTAGTTCTTCCTGACTCTAGGCTGGTAGAGTTTATCCACTGTACTACCTAGCTGCCCCCAAATGATATTTTTTATCTAAGAATTTAAGTTTAATTAATTAACTAATTAATTTTGAATATTTTCCCATGGTTATATGAATATGTTCTTTCCCTCCCCACCTCCCACACCCTTCCTGTAGCCAACGAGAATTCCACTGGGTTTTACATGTGCAAATGATATGTTTTGATCCAGGACATATGACCAGTAAATGATAGTGGTAAGACCTGAAGCAAGGTTTTCTGATATGAAGTCCAGTGCTTTTCCCATAATGCTATTTTGCTTAGTCCCTAAACTAACCAGATTGTAGAGCCTGAATTTTCCCTGAGTTATTCCCTTCTAGTCAAGTTTTTCCCTTAACTTGGGGATTCTAGTAATGAAACCATACGTCCTTGTGGGACCATTCCACTGATACATTTCTACTGCAGTATAAATTATTCATATCCTATGTGGCATAGCCATTAAAGGATTGCCTTACATTTCCCTCTTAGAAATCTATCAGCTGCTCATCAATTGCTGTCCAATGGATTTATTAAAATTCTTTCTTTCATAGAGTACAAAATCAAGTTCTCTTTGTGTAAGTCTCTCATATATTCTCAAAACAAAAATTCCTGTTGTCTTTAAGGAAGTGTACTCAAATGAACTCTGCACAGAAAAAATGCAGATATCTCAGGAAGGCTTTTATAGGTGCAAGTCTTTTTAAATTTGCTGTTTCCACAATACCTTTCCCATTAGAAACGTACTTTAGGGCTAAACTCAGTAAACAGGCAACCAATCAACAAGCATTAAGAAGAACCTACTACGTGTCAGGCAGTAGTGATACAAAGACAAAATTAAAATAGTCCCCTCCTTGAAGAAGTTTGTAGTCTGCCTGACCCTGGGCAAATCACTTAGCTCTTATCTGACTCCGTTTCCTCAACTATATAAAACTATGTCAAATATAAAACTATTTGAGGATCAAATAAGATAATATTTGAGAAAAAGCATAGAGCTTGGCACATGGTAACCACTGTATAAATGCTAGCTATTATTATTGTTATCCATTATCATTATAAAGTTGGGGTCATACACCTATATAGGGAGACACAAAATACACACAGAATAAACCAAAGATCATTTGTGAGGTGAGAAGGAAGGAGCGCTCTGGAACTGGGAGTGGAAGGTTTTTTAGAGAATAGGTAAGGTTTCCTGCAGGTGCTGGTATTGGAAGCACTGAATCTTTTGGAAGACACCAGAGGTTTTGAAAGGTAGAAAAGTAAGGAGAAAAACAGTTTTAGAAATGAGAAACGGTCAATGAAAGGCATGGAGAGAAGAGATGGAATGTCTTGAATGAAGAACAGGAAGAAAGCTGTTTTGGTTGGAGTGTAGTGTATGTGAAGGGGAATAATATGTAATAAGGCTAGAAAGGCAGATGTGGAGCCACATCTTTTGTTGTTCAGTCATTTCAGTCGTATCTGACCCTTTAAGTCCCCTTTTGAGGTTTTCTTGGTAAAGATACTAGTGTGGCTTTCCGGTTTCTTCTCTAGCTCATCTTACAGATGAGGAAACTGAGGAAAAGAGGGTTAAGAAACTGGCCCAGGATCACACAGGAAAGTGTCTGAGCCTAGATTTGAACTCAAGAATATCAGTCTTCCTGACTCTGGGCCCAGCACTCTATCCACTATGACCCCTAGTAGCCCTAGGAAAAGCTTTCTGTTTTTATAAATGGCTTGCATGCCCTCTATTTCTTTATTAAAATATACCTTTCTGTACATTCCACATGTCACCCTGTTAGAGTCATTTTCCTAAACTAGTTCAGTCATCAATAAAGATCCCTCCAGATCTGTAAGAAAGGGCTTGCTTTCAAGCCAAAGGTTCTTACATCAGCTTGATGTTTGATTTGCTTAGACAAGTGGATGAATGGTGTTAGCTCAAAGAATTTGCTTTGCCCTGTTTCCCAAGCCTGGCAGATGATGGACTGACTTAATTTTCTGTTTTACCTTCTCCGAAATGCATCCAACTTCAGGGTGAAGTCAAATAAATACAATAGCTGCCCAGTAGCCCTCTCCATGGATCAGAGCCAAGGTGTCCTATTTCATGACTATCCCCACAGGCACATGGGTGAATCATTGCTATTTCTTCTGACAATAGCTCTAGCTAGAAGATAAATGATATTACCATGGTTCCCATATATAATTGCTATGAGTATTAATGAAGGATCAAAGTGTGAGGGAGGGAATTTCTTTTTTTTCCTTTTTTTTCATGTTTACATGATTTATGATCTTCTCCTCACTCTTTCCTCTCCCCTCTCCTGAATCCAACAAGCAGTTCCACTGGGTTTAACAAAACACATTTCTGTGTTATTCATATCTGAAGTAGCGTGATCCTTTAACATCAAAACCTCAATCATATCCCGGTCACATTAATGATCAATCACATATTTTTCTAGTGCATTTCTGTTTCTACAGTTCTTTCTCTGGATGTAGAAAGTGTTCTTTCTCACAAGTTCCTCTGGATTGTCCCGGGTCATTCCATTGCTGCTAGTAGAGTTCATTACATTCGATTGTGCCACAGTGTGTCCATCTTTGTATGCAACATCCTCCTGGTTCTGCTCCTTTCACTCTGCATCAATTCCTGGAGGTCTTTCCAGTTCACATGGAATTCCTCCAGTTTATTATTCCTTTGAGCACAATAGTATTCCATCACCAGCATATACCACAATTTGTTCAGCCATTCCCCAATCGAAGGGCATACCCTCGTTTTCCAATTTTTTGCCACCACAAAGAGCAAGGCTATAAATAATTTTGTACAAGTCTTTTCCCTTATTATCTCTTCAGGGTACAAACCCAGCAATGGTATGGCTGGATCAAAGGGCAGGCAGTCTTTTAAAGTCTTTTAAAGTCTTTTAAAGTCTTTTAAAGCCCTTTGCATATAGTTCCCAATTGCCCTCCAGAATGGTTGGATTAATTCACAACTCCACCAGCAGTGTATTAGTGTCCCAATTTTGCCATATCCAGAGGGAAGGAATTTATCCTTTGAAATTCATAGTCATGTGATCAAGAAAATAGACTGATTAATTCATAACATGGCAGCTTGGTATGCCAGATAGAGAGCTGGCCTTGGAGTTCTCCCTCTGACCCATAGTTGCCTAACTCTCAGGGTTCCATACAACAATCTAAGGCTAAGAGCAGATACTGGTCCATATCTGTAGGAGTTTCCATAATAAGATTTCCTCATTCCAATTAAATCACAAGTCTAGAGTCTATGATTTAATTGGAATGAGGACCAAAAGTCCAGAGCATGGTAACCTGACATAGGGGATAAAGAGCCACCCTAAGGAGTCAAAAGGACCAGCTGTGTGACTGAAGAGATCATTTAAACCTTTCTGTACCCCAAGCAACCCTCCAAGAATATCAGCCACGGGACAGTTGTTGATCTGTATGACTATAGGCTGTCCTCCCTGGGAATTGCCTACATGAATGAAATCATAGATCAAGGGAAAAAAAAACCAAATCAAAACTCTCACATTTAAATGAATTGTAAGGCTTACACTCCGGTATATGGTAGTCAATACAAATATCATTATCCACATTTTGCACATGAAAAGACTGGCATTTAGAGAGATTATGCCCAAGGTCTAATGCCCAAATTAGGAATGTCTGCTTTCTGGGAAAAGATTGAGACCATCACCTAAAGCAAATGATATGAAGTATCCCCTCATTTAGAAAAGGGCTCAGACAAAGGATCTGGAACATCAAAGAAAGTCTGAGGAAGTAGAAGGGGAAAAGGGAAGAAGGAGGAAGGGTGGATTTTAAATACTTATTCTCATAAAAGAGTTGCTAAATTCTGTTGCTTTTCCCCTGATGAAAAATCCAAAATTCTGTTAGCACCTTTGAAATTTGCTTCTCTGGAGCAAAGCCCCTTCCCTCTCCTCCAGTTACAATTCTACCAATATCCCCAAGCTAGAAAATGCCAAGGCAAGGATTCAAATATGCATTTCTCCTGTCTAGCGAATTTTCCATTAGCCCTAAATCCCAGACAACGAATGGCATAAATATCTCCTCCATTCTTAGATATATAAAAATTAGTAAAATCCCTTTTTAACCCATAACACTAATAAGAGCTAGTTACATATAATCATACTGTTAACATGTTTCTGCCAACAATCCACAGTAACAATTCTTTGTTGATGTGGATATAGCAAATTCTCTTGGCAGATGCTTTAGCAGGTGTCCAGTAATGAATTATTTAATGCATAAATGTCTTTTCTATCCATTCTGAAGCCTATTTGCTGCATATCCTTTGGAAATGTTATAAATACATAGATATATATTACAGTATTTATCCTCTGAAGTCTGGAATTGACAAAAATATCTCCTATTAACAAATTCCTCCCATCATCCATTTTAGATTATATTTCTAAATACAGAAGGTGCTTAATAAATATACTGAGTATGCAATTTACTTAACCTATATATATATATGACTGTGTATATATATATATATATAGTGTGTGTGTGCATATATAGGAATATGTGTGTGTATATATGTCTACGTGTATAAAGTATACAAATATAATTCTGTGCAATGTATATATTAAATATACATATAATGTCTATATGTGTGTGCATGTGTTGTCTCTCTCATACTATGTACTGTGTCCTGAAAGTCTGAGTTCAGTTTTAAGCTTTAATATATGTATAAATATGTATATGTATTATATATAATGTATACATACATAAAATGTAATATATGTATTATAGATAACCTACTTACATATGTATGAATATGCAAATAATGGGTGAGGCAAAGGCATATTTATGCATACATATAATATATATGTTATACAAAGTATAGGTTCGGTGTTAGTCCTTTCTCTCAAAGAGGACCAGTGGCCTTTTGTGGTGATGACTTGCTCATGAATTAGATTTAAATGAGGCAGAGTTACACAAAGTTAATGGCCTCACTCTTTCTTCCAGAGTCATCAAAGTTCAGTGGTAGGACAAAATGGCTGGTGGTGGCCCGGGATGCAGTGGATGATCTTGGCATCTTTGATATATGACATGACCAAGCTCTAAGTGCTCCACATCACCTGCTTTAGTGACTTTCTTGGCCATTAGAAAAACAAATTGTTCTCATCCACCCATTCTTTGAGGAGGGGACATCTTCCCATGCTTGGAGTGGATGCTTCCTCTACCTCATCCATGGTTGTGAAGAAGGTTTCCATAGAGTGTGGGCACTGCCCAGGCTATAACTTAGCATAGCACCTGGCACACAGGAGGTGCTTAATAAATGCTTCCTGACTATTGACAGACCAGAAGTCAACTAGCAAGGCCAGCTCTAGGCAGTATTTTGAAACTGAGACTCTAGTCTTCCCTATCAGCACCACTGTCCTTTGGTTTCTTGCCTTTTCTACTCAAGATGACCTCTGGATTTCCAGGTCGACTATTTTATTTAAACCTTTAACTTCTATCTTAAAATTAATCAGCTCCAAGACTGAAGAACTACAAGGGCTAAGCAATTGAGATTGAGTGACTTGCTCAGGGTCACACAGCTAGGAAGTATCTGAGGTCAGTTTTGAACCCTGTACCTTCCATCTCCAGATCTGGTTCTCTATCCACTGAGATACCTAGCTGCCACTCTTGTAAGTTTTTGCTTTTACATGGTACCATGAAAGAAAACACAAAAGAAGAGGGAACGAAGGAAGAGCATATTGATCCTTTGTGTGAAAAATCAGTTCTGGCTCCGGATCTCCTGAGTCCTCACCAGTCCTTCTGGTCCCTCAGAAGACAAAAAAAAATTTCTATTTACATTGCATCAGCCCTGAGACAACTCATGGCCAGAAGTAGGTTCACCAAGCATCCGTGTGTTGGATTGGAACCAGAAAGAGAATATTGTAGCTGTTTTACCACTAGAAAGGGCAAATCCAATCATGTTCTAAATACTTGACCCTCATTAATCAGTCCTCCCAATATACAACAAAAGAAAAATAGTAGATTTAAGTGGGGAATGTTACCTTGCTAGATATTTTACTACAACTATTTTTTTCTCAAGTTTTTTTTCTTTGTGTGTGTGACCATGGGTAAGTCACTTAAATTCTTGGTTTCTGTTTCTATATCTTTGAAAGGAGGAGGTTGAAGGAGATATCCTATAAAGTCCCTTTCAGCTCTCACTCTAGGATTTTATAGAAAGGTTCTATGAATGGGGCAAGAGGAGAGGGAACGAGGGAAGTGATTATTGTGTAACAAAAATTAGCCATAAGACATTTGAGCAAAAAGAAAATCAAAGTAATTCTAATATTGAGGATAGCAGGCCAGGCTTTAAGAATTCAGGAGCAAGGATGGAAGAGGTATTTTTCACAAGAAAAGACCTCAGACCACCTGCCCACCTACTACATGTCATGTGTAATCTTATATGTACTCTCCCTGTACATGTTCAGAATGGACAACTGCAAGAGCAGCTGGCTTACTTCCACCATCTTTTTCACCGAGGACTAGGAGAGGTACTAAATGGAAGAGCCCACAGTCCTGTTTTGTCCTGGAAGAACATGGTCTAAGCTTACAGATTTTTAAGCACAGTTAAAAAGGAGAAAAAAAAAGAATACACTGACTACAAGTTGGTTTTCTCCTTAGGATGTTGGACAAGGCTTTTCGATTTCCTGATATTCTTTTTAATAAGTATTATAGGAATGATAAGGTCTCTCTTGGCTATTCATGAAGGTTTGAAGCATGTAAACTTGACTTTATTGCAGAGATTTGTACTGTTTCATATATTAACATAAAATGATGGGTTAACTTAATCCATCAATCTTGAAGAATTATATGCATATACTATATGTTTAATATAAAATCTGATATAAATGCATGAGATATATTGTCACCAGGAGATTAAAGATCCCCAATCTTCTTCCTTTCTGGAACATTCCATACAAGTCAATAAATTTGTTTGATATTTATTTTCTAGCAGTGCTCTCAGTTCCCTTAAATTGATGATATTTTTACCCGGACAGTGAGGAAATATCGATAATGTTAATAAATTATAACTAATAAATTATCTGTACTGCCAATTCATTTACTAGGTAGCAAGTTAACTTCAGAGAGGAATAGATTCAAGTCCTATCTCTGATCTCTGATACATAGTGTCTATAATATCCTTACTAAGTCATTCATTTTCTCAGACCCCAGATCATATAATGTGGAACCATTACTGATCTGAGCAGTGGGTCACTCAGACCACAAACATTTATTAAGGTCTTACTATGTGCCAGACAACAATCCCTGTTTTTAAAAGAACTGACATTCTACTAGGTGGATGGGAGTCTTCCCACCAGGAGTTCCCTACACTAATGGTACACAAATTTCTATAAAATCATCATTTACAAATGTATCCTCACTTTACAGGTATTTTTGTTCAATAATACACCACCTGATATGTTATGGACTTTTGAAATGAAATAGCAGACAATCCACTGAGCCACATGAATCATTTTAGGGTATTGAAACGAGAGTGGGTTCGTTTCAAAGGTGTTATAGGAATTTTAGCTTTAAACAAAGAATTCCTCATTCCCATTTGAGGTTGTTTATACCGAAGCTGCTTAGTATGAGGATAGGACCCACTGGAATGTAGCTTTCTTTTCACACTCTATCATCTGGCTTAGACTGTAATAGGAACAAGATGGGATACACAGCTCTTTTGCAAACAGGGAATTCCTTCTCCCAAGGAAACTGAATGGTTTGTGGTTTGTTTTGTATATTAAACTGAGGGAAAATAAGACTGGATTCCAGATTCTCTGTAAGTCTGTTGCTTAGACTACAATATCTTCATATCCCTGTGGATGCATCTGCAACACAGGCTTTGTGATATTTCTCATTCCAAGATTTTTAAAACTATGTTTAGAAGCAATGCTCAGGCATGGTGCTGCTCCATTTGGCTAAGAAAAACTTTTTTTTTACATTATACTAGTCAACCTTCGAGAAGAATAGAGAAAATGAAGCACCTCCATTCTTTGTAGAGGTGAGAGACTATGGCCATGTAACATTATTCATACTGGGATACACGGCTGACAAGTTGATTGCTTTGGCTAAATTATTTTTCTCTTTCTTTTTTTATTCTTTATTATAAAAATAGTCCTATGGTGAGGGGAGAGAGGAGAGATGTAATCAGAAGTAGAGAAAATTCTAAAATAATAGATAACAAGAAAATGTATTCAAAAAATAAAATGACAGGCTAAAAAACGTTAAAAAAAAAAGGAAAAATCTTTTACAAAGGGTAGGATACTGATTCCATTTCTGAGTCTCATTTTTATTTTCCTTCACTCTCCTTTGACAAAAAGAATTCTATTAAAAACATGTCAACATATCAGAAATGTTTCTAGCCATAATGTTTCCAAGTTTATTTGAAGTGGGAAGGGCAAAACATTCATGCTTTGGGGGAAGGGAGAAGCTTATAGGGCTTGCCTTAACAACCAAAACATTTCACAGCTGGGCTCACTCTGCTCCCACACCTGGAGTCACATTTTCTTGGCTCAGAACATCTCAGTTTTTTTTTGGCCTTCATTTCCCTTTATGGGTATGGAAAGCTCTGTAGCTATTGGCCAACTCTGAGACAAATAAAAGGAAGATTACAGAGCCTGGGCAGACTCTTTTGTCCCCAATCATGCAGATCAAGAGAGTGAAAAGTTCAGTCATCCAGAGATTTGGTTTCTGGTTAGTTAAATATCTGGTAGGTTGATTACATTTTTTCACTTCTCCTCTGGATTTGGAATTGTGCTGTAAATTATCTATCAACTGTACCAGGCTTTCTCTGGTAGTCCAGATCATTTAACAGTTACATATTTTAAACTTTATATTCAGCTTAACCAGTTTAATGGACCACATCTCCATGATATGCATTAAGTAGACATTTATTAGTCACTTACTACTTTTGACCCAACAATTATCACTAGTAGTTCTGTATTGCAGAGAGATTAAAGATAGGGGAAAGAACCTGCTTGTATAAAAATATTTCTAGCAGCTCTTTTTGTGGTGGCAAAGAACCAGAAACTGAAGGGAGTGGCCAAACAAGTTGTAGTGTACGATTATAATAGAATACTATGGTGCAATAAGAAATGACAAACAAGGGGGCATCTGGGTAGCTCAGTGGAGTGAGAGTCAGGCCTAGAGACAGGAGGTCCTAGGTTCAAACCCGGCCTCGGCCACTTCCCAGCTATGTGACCCTGGGCAAGTCACTTGACCCCCATTGCCCACCCTTACCAATCTTCCACCTATGAGACAATATACCGAAGTACAAGGGTTTAAAAAAAAAGTTAAAAAAAAAAAAAGAAATGACAAACAAGAAGATCACAAAAAAACCTAGGAAGACTAATATGAATAAATGATGCAAAGTGAAGAGAGCAGAACCAGGAGAATGTTTCACTCAGTAACAGAAATAGTTTACAATGATCGACTATGAATGACTTTAATATTATCAACAAGTCAAGGATTCAGGACAACTCCAAGGGACTCCTGATGAAAAAGACTATCCATTGCCAAAGAAGAAACTAATGGATTCTGAATGCAGAATGAAGCCTTCCATTCTTCACTTTATTTCTTGCATGACTTTTTCTCTAATGTAAGCAATGTGTGTCTTCTTTTACATCATGTTGAACATAGAAATATACATTGTCAATAACACATGTATAGCCTATATCATATTACCTGCTATCTTGGTGAAGGTGGAGAGGTGAGAAAAAAAAAGAGAACACAATTTAATTTTTTTAATTTTGAAAAAAAAAGAATGTCATTTAGAAAAGACTAGCCTGGGTTGGGATGGAGACAGAAGAGAATGTTATAGGAAAAGGAAAGAAAAAGACATCTCAAGCCTAAGGAATAGTGTCAATAGTGGCACAAAGTCAGGGAAAGGCAGAGTGTATTCAGTCTAGCAGCCTAACTGGACAAGAAAATCTGTCTCATATAGGATTATAGGTGTAAGCATATGAGTGACATAAAAGACTTCATAAGAAATATTGTTAAAAAAATCCAAAAGATTTTAAAAATCAAGAAAATATAAGAAATCCAATATATAAAACAACTGGCCTAAAAATAGGTCAAAGAGAAATAATTTAAGAATCATTGAACTCCCAGAAAACCATGAATAATAAAACAAAAAACCCTGGATATGATATTTCAAGAATTCATAAAAGTGTATTTATGTATTAGAACTAAAGGGTAAGGTCAAAATGGAAAGAACTCTCCTCGTTACTACCTGAAAAGCAATACCAAATTGAAGATTCCCAAGAATTCTATAATAAAAATCTAGAGCTTCCAAGTCAAAATAAATAAATAAATGATTCAAACAATAACCAAGTCAGAATTTGTATACAATGAACCAATCAAGATCACATAAAATATGGCAACAACTATTATAAAGGATAGAGAATCAAAAAATGATATTATAAAAGCCAAAAAAGTAAAAACTTATAACCAAGAACAATTTACCTTGTAAAACCAAATATTATCTTACAGAGAAAATAAAAGTATAGGAGTGGGAAGTGAGGAAAAGATAAAAAGTTTAACTCTTAAAGGTAAGTAAAAGATTAAGAATAGACCTAATCTAAACTCCTCATTTTACATCTGAGGAAACAGGTTTGGAAAAGTTAATTGATTTATCCAAAGTCATATAGCTAGTTAGCAGTAGAGTGCAGTCAAGGAATCCATGCCTGGCTAGATTGAGGCATCTCCTTCCAAATATTAAAATTTCTGTATGAAGATTTATACCTCAGAAAATCAGGAAATGCTACAAATAGAGTTCAGTTTATTCTGTTGATTGACTTGTACATTATTAATACTTTAAAGTATCAATACATGCTCTCTTCCCCCTTCACCAAAGGCCTGGTTATTAAAAATTTACCAGCATATGAGAATTTGGGAAAGTCAATTAACCTCTCTAGTCCTCAGTTTTCTTAACTATAAAATGAGGGAGCAGAATTAAATGGCCTCTAAAATCTCTTCCATACCTGGATTTGTGAATATCACTTCATTTTGTCATAGAGTAGTATTTCCCAATATTAAAGTATTGATTCAAAAGTAATATATCACTTATTATATTACTATGTTCCAAAGCATCTTGGAAATCAGAAAGAAATAGAAAAAATTCTACACCAAAATTACAATTTTAAGTAAAGTAAAAGGAAAACAAAACATCCTATATAACAATACATATAACGTAACATACTTTTCTAAAGTTACAAGACTATTTGGTCTTGGATGGCTTTTTAAATTTCTTTCTCTGTAATGGGGTTGTTTAAGTATTCTATTTCCTCTTTTGTTAACCTGGGCAATTTATATTTTTTTAAATATTCATCTGTTTCATTTAGATTGTCAGATATATATAGCTGGGGAAAATAATTTCCAATCATTGCTTTAAATTCTTCTTCACTGGCTATGATTTCACCTTTTTTGAATTTTGATATTGGTAATTTGGTTTTCTTCTTTAAAAAAATCAAATTAAACAATGGTTTATCTATTTTATTTAATTTTTCATTAAATCAACTTCTTGTCTTATTTATTAATTCAATGGTTTTACTTTGATTTTATTCATATCTCCTTTGATTTTTTAAATTTCCCAAATGGTGATTAACCGAGGATTTTTAGTTCGTTCTTTTTCTAGCTTTTTAGTTGTATGCCTCACTCATTAATCTATTCTTCCTCTATTTTATTGATTTAAGTATTTAGAGAGAAAAATTTCTCCCTAAGGAAAAGACCTACTTGTACAAAAATATTTATAGCAGCTCTTTTTGTGGTGGCAAAAAACTGGAATTCCCCATCAATTGGGGAATGGCTGAACAAATTGTGGTAGTTGTGATGGAATACTATTGTGCTATAAGAAATGATAAGCAAGATGACTTCAGAAAAAGCTGGAACAAAAGATCAAGAATATCAAAAGAACTAATGAAAAAAATGTGAAGGATGGGGGCCTAGCAGTACCAGATCATAAACTGTACTATAAAGCAGTGGTCATCAAAACAATATGGTACTGCCTAAGAGACAGAAGGGATGATCAATGGAAAAGACTTGGGGTAAATGCCCTCAGCAAGATCCCAGCTTTTAGAACAAAAATCCACTATTTGACAAAAACTGCTGTAAAAATTGGAAAACAGTATGGAAGAAATTAGGTTTAGATCAACATCTTACACTCTACACCAAGATAAATTCAGAATGGGTGAATGACTTAAATATAAAGAAGAAAACCATAAGTAAATTAGGTGAACATAGAATAGTATATCTGTCAAATCTATGGGAAAGGAAAGAACTTAAGACCAAGCAAGAGATAGAGAATATCACAAAATGTAAATTAATAATTTTGATTACATTAAATTAAAAAAGTTTTGTACAAACAAAACCAATGCAACCAAAATTAGAAGGGAAGTAACAAACTGGGAAAAAATCTTTATAACAACAACTTCTGACAAAGGTATAATTACTCAAATTTATAAGGAACTAAATCTATTGTGCAAAAAAAAAAGCAAGCCATTCCCTAATTGATAAATGAGCAAGGGACATGAATAGGCAATTTTCAGATAAAGAAATCAAAACTATCAAGAAGCACATGAAAAAGTGCTCTAAATCTCTCATAATTAGAGAAATGCAAATCAAAACAACTCTGAGGTACTACCTCACACCTAGCAGGTTGCCTAATATGACAGCAAGGGAAAGTAATAAATGTTGGAGGGGATGTGGCAAAATTGGGACATTAATGCATTGCTGTTGGAGTTCTGAATTGATCCAACCATTCTGGAAGGCAATTTAGAATTATGCCCAGAGGGCTATAAAAGGCTTCTGCCCTTTGATCCAGCCATACCACTACTGGGTTTGTACCCCAGAGAGATAATAAGGAAAAAGATTTGTACAAAAATATTTAGAGCCACGCTCTTTGTGGTGGCACAAACTTGGGAAATGAGGGGGTGTCCATTGATTGGGGAATGGCTGAACAAATTGTGTTATCTGATGGTGATGGAATACTACTGTGCTAAAAGGAATAATGAACTGGAGGAATTCCATGTGAACTGGAATGACCTCCAGGAATTGATGCAGAGTGAAAGGAGCAGAACCAGGAGAACATTATACACAGAAACTGATACACTGTGGCACAATCCAACGTAATAGACTTCTCTACTAGCAGCAATGCAGTGATCCAGGACAATTCTGAGGGACTTATGAGAAAGAACTCTCTCCACATCCAGAGAAAGAACTGTGGGAGCAGAAACACAGAAGAAAAGCAACTGCTTGATCATGGGGTTCAATGGGGATATGATTGGGGATGTAGACTATTGCAAACATTTATAATATGGAAATAGGTCATGATCAATGTAAAACCCAGTGGAATTGCTCATTGGCTATGGGAGAGGAGAGGGACGAGGGAAGGGAAAGAGCATGAATCATGTAACCGAAGGAAAATATTCTAAATTAATTAAAGAAAGAAAGAAAGAAAAGAAAAAGCTGATGCAGAGCAAAATAAGCAGAACCAGGAGATAGTGACAGCAATATTATATGATGATCAACTGTGAAAGACTTATTTACTCTGAGCAATACAATGATCAGGGACAATATTGAAGGAATTATTACAAAGAATGCTATCAACCTCCAGAGAAAGAACCGTTGGAGTCAGATGAGATCAAAATATAGTATCATTCACCTTAGTTTATTTATGGTTTTATTGGGGGGTTGGTTTTATATAATACATATTGTCTTACAACAATGTCTAACATTAAAGTATATTTTGCATGCTAATACATGTATAATCCAGATCAAATTGCTTACCATCTCTGAGAGAGGGGAGGGAAGGAGATAATCTGGATGTCATAATTTTAGAAAATGTATATTGAAAATTGTTTTTACATGTAATTGGGAAAATAAAATATATTTGAATTTAAGAAAATTTTCCCCTAAGTACAGCTTTGACTACATTCCATAAATTTTGGCATGTTGTCTCTTCATCATTCTCTTCAAGAAAATTGTCAATTGTTTCAATGATTTGTTCTCTGGCCCATTCATTCTATTCATTCTTTAAGATAAGATTATTTAGTTTTCTATTAGTTTTTGGTCTTTACTGTCCTTTGTTTAATGTAATTGCTATTGCATTATGGTCTGAAAAGGATGCATTTAATATTTCTGTATTTCTTCATTTGGATGTAAGGTTTTTATGCCCTATTGTATGGTCAGTTTTTGTAAAGATGCCATGTACTCCTGAGAAAATGTATATTCCTTTCCATTCCCATTCCGTTTTTCCTCCAGAGGTCTGTCATATCACACTTTTCTAAAATTCTATTTACTTCCTTAATTTCTTCCTTATTTAATTTTTGGTTGGATTTATCTCCTTCTGAAAAGAGATGATTAAGGTCTATTATTAGTAAAGCTTTATTGTCTATTGCCTCCTGTAACTCATGTAATTTCTTTTTTAGGAATGTGGATGTTATGCCATTTGGCATATACATTTAGTACTGATATTGTTTCACTGTCTATGGTGCTTTTTATCAAGGTGTAATTTCCATCCTTATCTTCATAAGAAGCTTTTTATAAATGCTTCAATGATAAAACAAGTTTTAAAATTATATTTTATATTTCTCTGTTCTCTCTTCTTAGCATAGTATTGAGGATACAGTAGGCAATTAATAAATATTGGTTGAATAAAAAACTGAAAATCAATGACCAAAAAAAGTATTATTTGCTTATTGGGTGTCAGGAACTGTGCCTTATAAGTACCAGTGATACAAATACAAAAGTGAAATATTCCCTGCATTCAAGAAGCTCTCATTCTGCTTAGGAGACACAACATATATGGGATGGTTTTGCCTTGGGGTTCATGAACTTATTTTTTATTTAATATTTTTATAATTTATTTTAATACAATTGGTTTCTTTTGTAAATCTTACATGTTGTATACATTTAAAAATATTTTTTTGAGTTCATAGACTTTACCAGATTGCCAAAGGAGTCTTTAACACAAAAGAGATTAAGAACCTCTAACCTGGTTGCCCTAAAAATGTAATTGTGGGACAGACACAAAGGAATCTTGAGGATATATTGGCAGGTCACATGGCAATACCTGTTGGCAGGACAGATGCTAAGGTCTGCTGGTGGTCCTCCATTTTACTAGTAGGACTGAATTGGTGACTCCCTCTTCATCTAAGTAGTAGAAACAGCTTTGTTTGCCCAACAGATGTGTATATCTGTGTAAGGGGGATGAAGCTTGGTGGCGGGAAATCTGGCTTACCACCTTGAGGAGGATGAAAAAAATCCTAAGAATTAGAATTAAGCAGACACTGCATTTTTTCAGAGGAGTGGAGAGAGGGGAGCCATCTAACATCCATTTAAGACGATAAAAAAAGAAAAATACATTGGCAAAAAAAAAATTGTTTGGGAGAAGGGCTTCTTGCAATGTCTATTCTTACTGGCCCTATGAATGAAAGTGAATGAATAAATGAATAAACATGTGGGAAACTAAAATGGTTTTCTGGAGAAAATGGAGGAAGGAAGGAAGAAAGGAAAGAGTTTGCAAAACGCTGAGATACACTCTAACCTTTTGATTCTCAGATGCAAGATGTCAACCCAAGGCATTTGTGGCTTCTTTTTACTCTAATGATCCCTATAACCAGTCTTAATTCATCTGCTACATTTCCCCTTTTTTCCAATGTCAGTGAATGATTTATTTTGATTACTACATATTGTTTTCATATTTCCTTCTTGAATCTATTTTACCTCCTGAATCAGCAATGTATTTATTTGAGCCTCAGTCCTAACCACTTCATGGTGATAAAATGGGAAATCAAACATGAAAAACATCCAGGCTCTGACCAAATTCTTTATCTGCCCCCAGACAAAGTTGTTTGTCACCAATGTTTATCATGGTTTAAAACACAATTTCTGAGCAGACTAAATAGATTGACCCTGATCCTGCCTTCAATTATGAAAAGGAAAGAAATGTGTCACCCTCTCAAGTATATGTATCCTATGCTGGGTCTGGAGTCAGGAATAAATGAGTTCAAATCATTCTCAGACACTTAATAGCTGTGTGACCCTGGGCAAGTCACTTAACCCCTATCAGCATCAATGTCCTGAGGCAGATTGTAAAATGGGGGAAATACTAGCACCTACCTCTAAGGGTAGTTGTGAGGACTGAATGAAATATATTTTGTAAAGCTCTTAGCTCATAGGCTGGGAGGTGGGTGTTGAATAAATCTTTATTTCCTTATGGCTACAATTCATGTCTGATAAGATTCCAAAGCACAGAGTTCAAAGAAACATAACCAGACAAAAAAGTACAAAGAATATGATTCTCCAGTATTTAGTGGGGATATCTTTTAACTACCCACAAATGCAAAATACATTCAAGTCAGCGAATTCAGTTGAGCTGGAATTTTATAGATAAAACTAATACACAAAAGATCTATGATTTCAGGATGAATAAGAGGAAAAATACTAGAAGCATTAGCCCTAGTAGCTTAATGTCAGAAGTGGATTTGAACCTAGATCTTCCTGAGGCTGTCTAGTAGTCTATCCATTGGGGTATAATACCTCTATATAGATGGATAAAATATCACATACATAAAACATCAATGAATAATTTTTTTTCATTCCAATTATCTGTGTTAGATAGAGCACTGGACCTGGAATCATGATGACCTGGCAGGAATCTTTCCTCAGACACATCCAGGGGTTCCAGGCAAGTCACTTAACCTCTCTTTGCTTCAGTTCCCTTATCTATAAAATGGGGATAAATATAGGACAGATTTCCCAGCGTTGACATGAGGATAAAATTTGCAAGATAATATTTGTAAAGTCCTTTTCAAACCTTAAGGTGATACAGAAATGCTAATTATTATTAATCTTTTTACTATGAATGAAAAACTCAATCAATCAACTAGTTCAGGGGTTCCTAATCTTTTTATGTGTCATGAGCCCTTTTGACAGTCTGGTGGTCTTCTTTTTTTAAAATTTTATTTATTTTAAAATATTTTTCCATGATTACATGATTCTTGTTCTCTCCCTCCCCTGTTCCCTTCCCCCTCCTGGAGATGACAAGCAATTCCACTGAGTTATACATGTGTTGTCACTTCATAAGTGTTTCCATCTTATTCATTTTTGTAAAAGAGTAATCTTTTAAAAGCCAAAACCCCAGATGCTTTGCCCATATAAACAAGTGATATAGTATATGTTTTCCTTCTTCATTTTGGTGGAATCTTCTATCTCTTCTCAGAATAATGTTTTTAAGTGCTTTAAATATATAAATACATATTTACATATGTGTATTGTTGTGAGGAAGATTATATTAGTTATTAATTAAGAATTAAGGTATATCTAGCAGGAAGGAGCTGGAGCTGGGAATTCCAAGATGGAATGAAGGAGCAGGAAGAAGTGACTTGTGCTCTGAGTGGGACTCCATTAGGGGTTAGCACAAACTGTGGTTAGCCCTGGGAGATCTCAGAGTAAAGGACACCCTGCATCCTGATTTCCCTGGGATCCTGTGTGGTGGTGGCATCTAGCAAAGAGGACAAGATCTACAGTGCAGTACCAAGGGAAGAGGAGAAGTTTGGGATCTGGTGGACAGCGTATCAAGCACACCCTCCCTACTTGGTACTTGAGACCACCTTGGCACTTGGCATCCAGAGATCATTGGTGGATTACAGTGAGAACCCCAAAGCCACATCAGCCCTTAGCTGTGCTGCTCAAGCCTGGCAGGTCCAGGTCTGAGGCAGTCACCCAGAGACTCCATTACTGCCCTGCCTGCATAGATCTTTAGATTAGAGTAGGAAAATCCTCCCCTTTTCCTGTGGGTTTTGTCATTAGTTTTAAGGGTTTAGAGTAGACATCCCTATCCCTCCTTTTAGTTGTACATAATTAAAACCAGTTAATCCCTTTTACCTTACCTGCTTGTTTCTAGACTCTGGCCTAGGGGAAGCTGTGTGATAGTTAAGACCAACTGCCATTCTTGTGTGAATCCAGTAAACTCTGGTCTTTCCATCCTGGTCCAGCCTCTCCTAAACCCCAGTGTGTGTACCCACAATCACTTACTTTTATTATAATATCCCTGGTGTCTCCATTACCTTTACTTATATTTTCTACAGTATGTAGGATTACAAAAGAAATAAATTATATTGAACTACAGTCATCAAAAAAAGCTTTTTTTTTTTTTTAAAACAAATTCATGAACTCCAGACTAAAAACTCCTAGGCTAGTTTTTCTTTTACAAACATCAATTAAAGAAGTGATTTTATTTTGGACTGAGCTATGCTTGTTTTACTATATAGGATGGTTGCTTAGTGGTGTCAGAAGACTTAATATACAACAAATGCTTTGACTCTGTACATACACTCATACTGGTCACATAGCAACAGAAATTATCAAGGAGAGAGATCTTGGGTCAAGTTCTGGCTCTTCATTATTTAATCTTTAATTTCCTTAATTAATTTTTGCTTAATCTTTAACTTCTGCCTTAGGATGGATTTTAAATATTGGCTCCACGGCAGAAGAGCAATAAGGGCTAGGCAACTGGACTTAAGTGGCTTGCCCAAGGTCACACAGCTAGGAAGTATCTGAACTCAAGTCCTCTCAACTTCAAGCCTGGCTCTATATCTCTTGTGCTGCCTGGCTGTCCCAATTGTATGACTTTTTGCAAATCACTTGTTATGAGTGAGGCTGACCCTGTATTTTGCAGGGATTCCATGCTGCCATCCTTTACATAACACACTGAACCTTTATGGCCCTCAAATTTTTCATCTTTAAAATGAGACAGTTGAATTGGAGTCTATGACCTAAAATGTATTTTAGTAGTCTTTGAACTTCTATGAAATAAGATTGCAAATGTAATATATCAAATCAATAATCCAATCAGACTGTGTAGAGGTCAAAAACTAGGAAATCTTCAATTTTAAATATTTTCTTCTAAGAACTTCCAGCTCAAAATCTTGCAAATGCGTTCCTGATGATACTGTTAATTGCACTCATTGTCATTCATTATGCTCAATCACAAAGACATTAATGTGCCATGACAATCCTCTTTATTATAATCAGAACTAGAATTTTGCTTTGGTTTCCTTGTCTTTTTTTTTTCAAAAAAGTATGAGGTGAATAATAGGATAAAATTGTGTTTTTAAAGATGAAAAATCTAAAAGCAAATAGAAGACTGGCAATAAATTAATGTAAGGGACTCACTAGGCCACAAGTTTGGGATCTCTAGATTCCATGTCAACATTTTCATGGGAAGGAGAGAGGGGAAAGAGAGAATTTGAATTGCAAAAGGTCAGAAAATGATTCTTTAAAATTCTATCTACATGTAATTGGGGAAAAATAATAAAAAAAGGAAAGAAAATAATGAAAGGATGTAATGGATATTTTGGTGAAATGTTCAGATTGAGAATAATTAAGAAAGAAAGCATTTTTTGTATCTTAATGATAAAAAAAACCCTTATATTTGCATAACACTTTAAAAGATCATGCTGATTACACTAAACTCTTAGTGTAATTATCATTAAGATAAAAAGTAGCCCCAGGAACCCTAAATTAGAATTGCGTCATTCACTTCAATAAAGCACTTAGGAATATACAAGAACTCTACACAGAGAAATGGGAAAGAAGGGAGGGAAATCAGGACCTGTGTTTTCATCAACAGGGGAACTTTCAGTTTGACAACTCTCTCCAGCAACATTCAGAAGCTTTTTGTCTTATATATTTGCTTTTTCCCTTCCACTATGCCAAAATTACAAATTGTTTTCTAAACATATCACATTTTGAATGAAATCTTAGATCTGGTTGATAACATAAATGCTGTGATTAACACAGGTGTCTCAAGTAATATCTGGCACTAGACTGAACTCAAATGCACATAAATAATGTGAATGAGTAGGGGAGGAAATGAATGAGACAAGCAGAGTATGCAGAGTACCAAGCAATGATAAACAGGTGAGAAGTTGATCAACAGAATCAATAAAGGCACTGTGCAACTTTTAGGCATCACTGAAGGGGAAGACAGGAAAGTTTTATATCTTTCTTGGGCTGCTTTGAAAACTTGCAAAATGATCCCAACTGTTCCCTTATTATTATACTACAAAATCAGAGTAAAAAACAAACACTTTTCAAGCTCAGGACTCTCAATCTTACACTAAAATACAGTTACAAAAGAAAAAGTGAGTTGCTATTATGCATATAGATTCAACTATATAATTCAGAGTAGCTTGGTCAGAGTAAAGCCTCCAGAATAGGGGTTGGCAAACGTTTTGGCCGTGAGAGCCATAAACGCCACATTTTTAAAAATGTAATTTTGTGAGAGCCGAACAGTGCTCACAGTGCGCGCTCCTGTAACAGCGCCTGAAAAAAAAATTGACTTTATGGCTCCTGCAGGAAGAGCCATATCTGGCACTCAAAAGAGCCGGATATCGCTCGAGAGCCATATGTTGCTGACCCCTGCTCCAGATAGACTATGGACAAGAATGTGATTCCGGCTACAGAGAGGTTCTTGCCTCCCAAAGGATAAATGCTGAATAGAGGAGAGAAAATGGGGGGACAAAGAATTCTTTTCAAGAAAACTCTCAACACAAAGGGAAATAATCAAGCTGAATATGATCAACAATAAAAAAGAAGGAAGAAGAGACAGAAATTGCTTCTTTTTTTATTGACATCGACCAAAAAGCATATTAAAAGAAAATTAAGTGCACCAAGTAGAAGTGTGATGTTTCTTGTTGAAGGATGGTGTAATAAAGGATTGTGGCTCTGGATATCATGGATATCATTTATTTTGGATATAATGGAATGACTATCTTTATGAATGTATATTGGGGTAAACTTGAGTAAATTTAGAACAATAGCTTGCCATTTTTAGAAATAAAACTACAACTCACAGACCTAAGCATGCCCACATTTTTACAAAGCCTTTAATATACTTCTGGTTTTTCATTAGGATTAGCATGGGACTAGGAGTTAGGATGAATCCTGTGTGATCCTGGACAAGTCAGTTAAATACCTATGTGTCTGAATTTCCTTATCTGTAAAATGATAATAACAGCATCCACCTCATAGCACAGATATAAATTATTATCCTCATAGTATAAATGCTAGTTATTATTATTTGTACTTTTAAATGATTTATGGATGACAAATTTTTCAGGGAAAATATTATACCTATTTCTATTTTCTGATTCTAGGATTATTTTTTCTTCTATTAAATGTTTCCTGGGGGCAACTAGGAGGCTCAATGGATGCAAATAACTTCAGGGAGTCACATTACCGAAAATCATCTATGTCAACAGTGTACTGAATCAATATTTATACGCTGGACTTAAATTTCAGTATGAGCATTTATATCTTAGAAATTGTCAAACCAAGGTTTGATTTCTTGTTTTCTTAAGTGTCTAGATTGGGGGGTTGAGTGGAGGCAGAACCAAGATGATGGCTTAGTAATAACAAAAACAAAATTTTCTGACAATCCTTCTAAACCAATCTTTAAAAAGTGCCTCAAAAAGATGGAGTCAGGCTTCCGGGTTAAGATGGCAGCAGAGTAAAAAGGAGCTGCTTAACCTCTCCTAACCCATGCATATAGGACTCCTCAAGAAGACATAAAAACAAATCCAGATGAATGAAGGGACCCCACAACAGGGCGCAGCATTGAAGGTACGTGGAATCGGGGCATTTCCATGCTATAAAGGGATGAAACAGCTCTCACTAAAATGCGAGCTGAGCAACCACACACACACACACACACACACACACACACACACACACACACCACCTACAGTGCCAAAGCCAGCACAAAAGAGTTAGAGCAAGTTTGGGACACCCATTAAATCACTGGCAGCTACCTGGGGTCACCAGGGACTGTTCTTGAGAGCAGCAAGACTTAAGACCCCAAGAGGCTAAAGAACGCATGGACTTTGAATACAGACCCTGAGCCCAGGCACAGTTGCAGCAGTAGACTCGGATTCTGAGTACAGGCGCAGACTGTGTGTGGGGACCCAGAGCAGAAGGGTGTATGACTGGGAAAGCAGCACCCTGAGACTGTTAAAGGAACTTCAGACAGAGGAACAAGCACGGAGAACACCAGGAGGCTTGACCCTGAGAACAACTAGACCTGAGACCTCAGGAGCCCAAAGAGCGCAGAGAGACCCTGGGCGTGAGGATAAAACTGAGAGGGTGCTGGGCTAACAATGGCAAGCCAGAGACAAGAACCCCAGAAGAGAAAGATCAAGAAGAAATCTTTAACACTCAACAACTTTTACACAGAAAAAATCCAGACAACAGAGCAAACAGCAGAGGAGAACAAACAAGTTATCATATCCAAACCTTCCCAAAAAAATGAAAACTGGTCACAAGCTATTGAAGAGTTCAAATCTATGATTATGAGAAAGATGGTAGAGAAATGGCAAGAAAATAACAGTTTTAAAGGCAGAAATTCACAATTAGAAAGTGAGGCTCAGAAATCAAATGAATTAATAAGCAAATTGAAGACCAGAAATGACTAGCTGAAAGCCTTGAAGAACCAAACAGACCAGATTCAAAAGGAAGACCAAAAGATTATAGCCAAAAACCAGTCTCTAAAGGCTAGAATTGGGCAATTAGAAAAAGATGCCCCCAAATCAAAAGAATTGATAAGCAAATTGGAGTCCAAAATCAAACACCTGGAAAACAGGATAGACCAAATCGAAAAGGAAAATCAAAAGAATATAGCAGAAAACCAGTCTCTAAAGACAAGAATTGGGCAAGTAGAAGCCAATGATCTCTCAAGACAACAAGAACAAATAAAGCAAAGTCAAAAAGCAGATGAAATAGAAGGAAACATGAAGTATCTCACCGAGAAATTGACAGATCAAGAAAACAGGTCTAGAAGAGATAATTTGAGAATCATTGGTCTTCCTGAAGAAGCAGAAATTAATAAAATTTGGACTCCATACTAAAGGAAATTATTCAGCAAAATTGCTGTGAAGTTCTACAACAAGAGGGCAATATAGACATTGAAAGGATCCATAGATCACCCTCTACACTAAACACTGAAAAGACAACCCCCAGGAATATAATAGCCAAATTCAAGAGCTTCCAAGTAAAAGAAAAAAATTTTACAAGAAGCCAGAAAGAGACAATTCAGATATCAAGGAGCACAAATCAGGATCATACAGGATCTGGCAACCTCCACACTACAAGACGACAAGGCTTGGAATATGATATTCAGAAAGGCAAGAGAACTGGGTCTACAACCAAGGATCACTTACCCATCAAAACTGACTATATACTTCCAGGGGAAAGTATGGGCATTCAACAAGATAGAAGATTGCCAAGTATTTGCACAGAAAAAACCAGGACTAAATGGAAAGTTCGATATCCAACCACAAAAATCAAGAGAAACATGGAAAGATAAATAAGAAACAGAGGGGAAAGAAAGAAAACTTATTTTTAAATTTGCCTCTTTAAGGACTTCAATAAGATCTAATTATTTGTATTCCTATATAGAGAAATGTTATGTGTAATTCTCTGTAATGAACTCTATTCACTATTATAGTATCCACTATTATAGTAATTAGAAGAATTATTCACAGGGAGAGGTTGCAGTACTAAATGGTCTAAGATGATAAGGGGGTGGGTGGGAAAGAGGGGGGTGAATAGTAGAGGACACCAAGAGAAACTTGAATGAATAAGAAAAATAGGATATTCTATTATACACAAAGAGGGCATGGGAAGGGGGAGGGGATGAATACTATTATAAGAAGGAGAGGAAGAGATCATTAAGAGGTAATATTACTTTCAGTGGAATTAACTCCAAGAGAGAAGAGTAGCTATATCCATTGAGATATAGAACTCTATCTAACCCTACTGAGAAAGTCAGAAGGGATAAACCAAGGGAAGCAGAGGAGTGGGGAGGTCAAAGAAGGGAGGGGAGTAGAAGGGAGAGGGAATTCATTAGGTCCTAAAAATAAAAAGAGGGGAATAACAAGGCAGGGAATAGAAAGGATAGTAAATCAAGGGAGGGGACAAGGGTTATTGGTTTAAAACAAATCACTGGTTTAAAAGGAAATAGTCTAAGAAGAAAGGGTAGAACTAAGAGAGGATACCAAAATGTTGGGGAATACACAACTGATAATTATAACTCTGAATGTGAATGGGATGATTGATTATACTAAATTAAAAAGCTTTCATACAAACAAAAACAATGCAACCAAAATTAGAAGGGAAACAACAAATTGGGAAAAAATCTTTATAACAAAAAACTCTGATAGGGGTCTAATTACTCAAATATACAAGGAGCTAAATCAATTGTATAAAAAAATCAAGCCATTCCCCAATTGATAAATGGGCAAGGGACATGAATAGGCAATTTTCAGATAAAGAAATACAAACTACCCATAAGCACATGAGAAAGTGCTCTAAATCTCTAATAATTAGAGAAATGCAAATCAAAACAACTCTGAGGTATCACCTCACACCTAGCAGATTGGCTAAAATGATAGTAGGGGAGAGTAATGAATTTTGGAGTGTAAGAATTAAAATTTAGTTATTATAGCTATATATTAAAATTATGTGGCCGCCAGGAATCAACAATTCAGGTTGATTCCATAATTAAAATCAGACCCAAGTCAGCATCGGGTTGAAGAGTTTATTTACAATCAGGAAGGTAAGTAGGGATAAAGAGAAGAGGGAGGTTAGAAGTCTAAATAAATGAAGCTGTAAGCCGCAAGGCCCAACAGCCGGATAGGCAGAGTTTAGAATTGGCCCAGCTAGGCCAAGGAAGCCAGCCTAACTTACCCACCTGACAATACAGAGCATAAGCTGTCTGTGGTCTCAGGAGATGCTTCTTCCTCTAGTTCCAGACGGCAACTGCCCCACAGGAAGTTCACTCACTTACTTAAAGAGAATGTGTCTTTCATCACTTCCTGTGGTCCACCTCTAATTCAAATGGACAAATGGCAGTTTCTACATTGATTTGGACTGCCCAAAGGGCAGTCCCTTATTCTTGATTTGTTACTTATTGTCACGTGTGGGTAACTCGTCTCCCCTCCCCACTGAGGAGGTGGGAGTGACATCATTAGCACACCTGGGTTGAGTAGATTTTTGACTATTAATGGGATAGAGCTAATTTCTATTTACACAATCCCCCCTGATGATCATTGGGTGCCTAGTCACCCCAAGTGATCATGTTACACAAACATCTTCTACCACAAAGGTCCTTCTAACTACAATAGTTAGAGATAAGAGGGAAATGGAAAAGAGAGAAAGCAAAACCAATGTTTTGCTAAGTGCGTTGACAAGAAACCAATTGGGGGCAGTCCCCAATCAGCATAACATGTACAATTAAGGTAACTGTTCAAAAACCCATCAGTCCATTCATTAGTACCCAAAGTTCGTTCTGGATCACTTGATGCAACAAAACCCCATCAGTTCAATCAATTGCAACCCAAAGTTCATTCTGGATCTCTTGATTAAACGTAGGTTCTTCAGGCATCTCTCTGCAAACAGTTCATTCTCTGGATTAAGGAATCAGCAAGTTTCTTTCCCTGAGAATTTTCTCAACAAAACCAAAAATTAATCTTGGATATAATAAAAATACGATTAATCTTGGATTTTATAAAAATACAATCCCCCCTGACGTGGGTATTTAGAAAGAAATACCCAGATCAGCTCAATATATACAGTTGAGTCATGGGGTTGTATGAGTCAATTCAAAAGGAAAAAAGAAAGAAAAAAATATAAAAATCAAATAGAAGAAAATTGAAGCTTTTGAGAAAAAAAAAACATTAAAATCAAAATATCAAAAGTTATGTACATAAAAAATTTTTGAAGAAAACAAAATAAAATTATAACAGGCCCTTGTATTAGGGTCTAATCAATTATAATTTCCATCCTACTAGTCTGTAGGATACAATGCAGTAATACTGCACTTACCCATTTGCAGCTAAGACTATAGGAAGTTGCCATTCTATAAGAGAGAAAAAAGGACCAGATTTAAATGCAAGGGAAGCGTCTGTCATTCCCTTTACTCTCAGGAATATATGGGTGAGCCAGATAATAGCCAACCTGTGGTACCTGA